>NC_090815.1:134799890-135102921 GCF_000390325.3 Nicotiana tomentosiformis | reverse complement strand
GCTTAGTTGAATTTATATCTGCCATATTTTTTCTTATTATCAACATGTCATCAACATATAAACAAACAATGACTTCATGACCTGGAATGTTTTTAATGTAAACAAATTTGTCACACTCGTTGATTTAAACCCACTTGTCAATATTGTTTGGTCAAATTTGGCATGCCATTGTTTGGGTACTTGTTTAAGTCCATAAAGTGACTTAACCAGTTTGCACACTTTCTTTTCTTTTCTCGGAACCACAAAACCCTCAGGTTGTTCCATGTATATCTCTTCCTCCAATTCTCCATTTAAGAAAGTTGTTTTAACATCCATTTGATAGATTTCAAGACCATGCACGGCCGCCAGTGACACTAACACCCTAATAGATGTTATCCTCATTACTGGCGAGTAAGTGTCAAAATAATCAAGGCTTTCCTTTTGACTATAACATTTGACAACAAGTCTTGCCTTATATTTGTCAATAGTGCCATCAGCATTCATTTTCCATTTAAAGATCAATTTTGAACCTAAAGGCTTATTTTCCGGAGGAAGATCAACCAATTTCCATGTATGGTTATCCTAAATTGATTAAATATCACTATTTCTTGCCCATTTCCAAAATGTTGAATCTGAAGATGATATAGCTGCTTTAAAAGTTTGAGGCTCATTTTCTAGCAAGAATGTCACAAAAACCAGTCCAAAGGAAGTAGATATTCTTTAACGTTTGCAATGCCTTGGATCTTCTTCACATGGAGTATTTTTCTTTGGTTCTTCTCATGGTCGTTTAGGTTTTTCACTTAACGACTCGAATTAAGTTTTATAAGGATAGATGCTTTCAAAGAATTCAGCATTATCTGATTTAATTACCGTATTAACATGAATTTCGGGATTATCAGATTTATGAACCAAAAAACGACATGCTTTACTATTTGTAGCATATTCAATGAAAATGCAATCCACAGTTTTTGGTTCTATTTTTACTCTTTTGGGTAAAGGTACTTGTACCTTTGCTAAACGCCCCCACACTATGAAATATTTCAAGTTGGATTTTCTTCCTTTCCACTTTTCATATGGAATAGATTGTATTTTTGCTTTGGGGTAATCTGTTGAGTATTCGGTTAGCTGTAAGGACAACTTTCCCCCACAAACTCTGTAGTAATCCATAACTTATTAATAAAGAATTCATCATTTCCTTTAATGTCTGGTTTGTCCTTTCCACAATTTTATTGGATTGAGGTGTGTAGGGGCAGTAGTTTGATGCATAATTCCATATTCAGAACATTTTTCTGCAAACGGAGATTCATATTCTCCACCCCTATCACTTCTAATTATTTTGATATTTTTATTCAATTGATTCTCCACTTCATTCTTGTATTGCTTAAATACTTCAATTGCTTCATCCTTACTATTAAGCAAATAAACATAACAATATCGAGTGCAATCGTCAATAAAAGTTATAAAATACTTTTTCCTACCTCGAGATGGTGTCAACTTCATATCACAAATGTCAGTATGAATTAAGTCTAAAGGATTTGAATTCCTTTCAACAAACTTATAAGGATATTTTACAAACTTAAATTCAACACATATTTGACATTTTGATTTATTACACTCGAATTTAGACAATACTTCTAAATTAATTAACCTCCGCAAGATTTTGTAATTGACATGTCCTAAACGAATATGCCATAAATCATTTGACTCCAATAAATAAGAAGAAGTTAAAATTTTATTCATACTGTCAACAACCATTACATTGAGTTTGAAAAGGCCCACTATGAGGTAGCCCTTTCCAACATACAATTCATTCTTTCTTACAACAACTTTGTCTGATACAAATACAAATTTTAATCCATTCTTAATAAGTAAAGAAGTAGAAGCTAAATTCTTCCTAATAGTAGGAACATGAAGAACGTTGTTGAGCGTTAATACCTTGCTGGAAGTCATTTTCAGGAATATCTTTCCATAAACTTCAATCTTGGCTGTTGCAGTATTTCCATGGAAAGCTTTTCTTCGGGACCAGCAGTAGAGTAAGTCGCAAATGCTTCTTTGAAAGCACAAATATGTCGAGTAGCTCCAGAGTCAATCCACCACTCCTTCAGATTTTTAACTAAGTTGCATTCTGAAAGCATTGCATACAAATCATCAATGTCGTCATTCTTCTCCACTATGTTGGCCTGTCCCTTTTTCTTATCCATTTTCGGCAGGCGACAATCAGGGGTTTTGTGACCAGTTTTTCCACAATTGTAGCAGTTGCCCTTGAATTTCTTTTTGTTCTGCTCCTTAGTCTGTCCAGAAGACATCTTCCTATTCTTACTTTTTGGAGCAGTCTCCTCAACAATATTAACTCAGAAGACATCTTCCTATTCTTACGAGGCTATCGTCATTGCCGCAATAGTCGCAGAAGAATTTTCATTATCAATTTCCATTTCTCACTGTCAACAACAGAAGAGTTCAATTAATTGAAAAATATAACAGTAAACAGTACTATAATTAACGATAAACAATACGTTTAATAAAAAAAATCGAAGTTTTTCATATACTGTTTCACATAAAACTATGAAGTTTCTATGTTCTTCAAATTATTTATGTATTTTAAAACTCCGATGAAGTTTTTATATCTTCAAACAAGAATAGAAAAAATTCAGAAGGAGTAAAAAACCACATAGATTTTAATGTCCCCAAATATAATACAGATTACGAATAAAAATAATCTCCTTAAGATTGTTATTGAAATCAGTATCACTATAATAAATAACAAAACCGTAAACTTTCTGAAATAGAAAAAAACAGAAACAGAAAGTTAGCAGCAACAGAATGTCGAAATAATAGCTGGAAAAATAATTTCGGAATAAATCGAGCCCACTAAATGCACAGTATGTCCTTAAGGAAATTATTCCCCTCAAGTACCCGAGGTGCTGGATATTATCCTCCCAGAATATAATGATTTAACTCACCGGTATATTGATACCAAAAACCATGGTGTCAGCGAACCACTCAACAATAGTAAATCACATTGGAATAGATTTGTGCAGAAGAAGAAGAAGTCTTGAAGTTCAGAAAATTCGTAAGGAAAAATCTGAAGAGTCAAATGAATTTATAGCCAATGGAAGTACTATTTCTAAAAGCTTACAACTCTTCAGAACAGTCACTTAAGAACGGGAGGAAATTTTAAATAAAATTTCGGGAAGAAAATGAATCGGGTCGAGCACTGATCTGGTTCGGGTTCGATATTTGTATAATTTAATTAATATTTTATTAAATAATTAAATTAATTATTTTCAAAAATATTAATCAATCAATCGATCTTTGACCAAATCCAAATCCGAATTCGAAGTCGAATCCGATGATGAAGTTGAGCTGAGCGAGCGATGACGACGACCGCGCGAAGCTTGCCGTCTTCTTAACTCTTTAAGAGCAAGAAGAAGAGCAATTGTATATATACCCATCAAAATCCTTTTCTTCGTCCAATATGGGACAATATCCCTTTGCCAAGTAGGGAAATCTAAATATTTCATTTTCCCTCCGCTTCCCATTCACTCTTTATTTTATGCTAACCAAGCTTAAACCCAACAATCCCCCACATGAATGAGGAATGGCTATAAAAGAAAGGAATGCACGGACACGTGTGTGATTTACATGCAAGAATTAATTGCATCTGGATAAGTAGGTTTCCCTTTGAACTTTCCGTAGTGAACTTATATCAGATATACTCGGTCAATCGGTAGATTTGATATCTTTGGACCGTCGGGCTTTGTTGTATACCTAGACAACATAAGTCACAAAATCAACCCTTCACCATCTATGGTTCTCACGGTTGTGTTCGTTTCAGCCATGAACATCGCCTGGTTTCATGAGTGCTTAGATAATGGGCCTTTACTTTCATTCCCCTTGAAGAGGCTTACACTTCACACTCACATAGGTTATTTATAAACGTGTAATCCTATAGACACACTATCTGGTCATATCCTTCCAGACTTAGAAAATCATTAAAAAGCTTTAAGATTTATTGACTCATCAAAAAGCCTTAATTCTTTACCTCGATTTCTGAACATTGTCTTTATCACGAGAATGGGTTGAGTTATTTGACAATGTTGAACCGTAATTCATAACCTTGTTTGATCTCTTTGAACCTAGCTCTTGGGATTTCTAGTCTGCTAGGTAGAGTTACTGCCATAATGACTTGTCCTAGGCCTTATCCTCATTCCCTTTGATAATCTTTCAACTGCCTCTCTAAATAGGCCTTTTGTAAGTGGATCCGACACGTTATCTCTCGACTTTACGTAGTCAATCATGATAACACCACTAGAGAGTAGTTGTCTAATAGTATTGTGTCTTCGTCGTATATGAAGAGATTTTCCGTTATACATAACGCTCCCTTCCCTTCCTATTGCCGCTTGACTATCACAACGTATATGTACATGTTCCAAAGGTTTGGGCCAAAATGGAATAACTTCCAAGAAATTTCGGAGCCATTCAGCTTCTTCACCGGCCTTATCTAAAGCTATGAATTCAGATTCCATTGTAGAACGGGCGATGCAGTTTGTTTGGAAGATTTCCAAGACACTGCTCCACCCCCAATTGTGAAAACATATCCACTCGTGGATTTAACTTCAGATGTTTCGGTGATCCAATTTGCGTCACTATATCCCTCAATTACGGAGGGATATTTGTTATAATACAAAGCATAATTTTGGGTATATTTCAGATACCCCAAAACTCATTTCATTGTCATCCAATGTATTTGATTGGGATTACTTGTAAACCGACTCAGTTGGCTAATAGAACATGCTATATCTGGTCGCATACAATTCATGATATACAACAAACTTCCCAATATTGTTGCATAGTCTAGTTGTGAGTCACTTTCACCTTCATTCTTTTGAAGTACATAACTCACGTCAATTGGAGTCTTTGCAATCTTGAAATCCAAATACTTGAATTTGTCAAGTACTTTTTCAATGTAGTGAGACTGTGATAATGCTATACCTTGTGGAGTCTTGTGAATTCTAATTCCTAAGATCACGTCAGTAGCTCCTAAGTCTTTCATGTTGCATTTGCTAGCCAACATGCGCTTAGTAGAATTTATATCTGCCATATTTTTTCTCATTATCAACATGTCATCAACATTTAAACAAATATTGACTTCATGACCTGGAATATTTTTAATGTAAACACATTTGTCACACTCGTTGATTTAAACCCACTTGCCAACATTCTTTGGTCAAATTTGGCATCCCATTGTTTGGGTGCTTGTTTAAGTCCATAAAGCGACTTAACCAGTTTGCACACTTTCTTTTCTTTACCCGGAAATACAAAACCCTCAGGTTGTTCCATGTATATCTCTTCCTCCAATTTTCTATTTAAGAAAGCTGTTTTAATATCCATTTGATAGATTTCAAGACCATACACGACCGCCAGTGACACTAACACCCTAATAGATGTTATCCTCATTACTAGCGAGTAAGTGTCAAAGTAATCAAGGCCTTTCTTTTGTCTATAACATTTGACAACAAGTCCTGCCTTATATTTGTCAATAGTGCCATCAGCTTTCATTTCCCGTTTAAAGATCCATTTCGAACCTAAAGGATTATTTTCCGGAGGATGATCAACCAATTTCCATGTATGGTTAATGATTAAATATCTCTATTGATTGCCTCTTTCCAAAATGTTGAATCTGAAGATGACATAGCTGCTTTAAAAGTTTGAGACTCATTTTCTAGCAAGAATGTCACAAAAACCGGTCCAAAGGAAGTAGATATTCTTTGACGTTTGCTATACCTTGGATCTTCTTCACATGGAGTATTTTTCTATGGTTCTTCCCGTGGTCGTTTAGGTTTTTCATTTAACGACTCGAATTCAGTTTTATACGGATAGATGCTTTCAAAGAATTCAGCATTATCTGATTTAATTACCGTATTCACATGAATTTCGGGATTATCAGATTTATGAACCAAAAAACGACATGCTTTACTGTTTGTAGCATATGTAATGAAAATGCAATCCACAGTTTTTGGTCTGATTTTTACCCTTTTGGGTAAAGGTACTTGTACCTTTGCTAAACACCCCCACACTATGAAATATTTCAAGTTGGATTTTCTTCCTTTCCATTTTTCATATGGAATAGATTGCATTTTTGCTTTGGGGTACTCTGTTGAGTATTCGGTTAACTGTAAGGACAGCTTCCCCCCACAAACTCTGTAGTAATCCAGTATATATTAATAAAGAATTCATCATTTTCTTTAATATCCGGTTTGTCCTTTCCGCAATTCCATTGGATTGAGGTGTGTAGGGGCAGTAGTTTGATGTATAATTCCATATTCAGAACATATTTATGCAAACGGAGATTCATATTCTCCACCCCTATCACTTCTAATTATTTTGATCTTTTTATTCAATTGATTATACACTTCATTCTTGTATTGCTTAAATATTTCAATTGCTTCATCCTTACTATTAAGCAAATAAACATAACAATATCGAGTGCAATCGTCAATAAAAGTTATAAAATACTTTTTTCCACCTCGACATGGTGTCAACTTCATATCACAAATATCAGTATGAATTAAGTCTAAAGGATTTGAATTCCTTTCAACAGACTTATAAGGATATTTTACAAACTTAGATTCAACACATATTTGATATTTTGATTTATTACACTCGAATTTAGGTAATACTTCTAAATTAATTAACTTCTGCATGATTTTGTAATTGACATATCCTAAACGAATATGCCATAAATCATTTGACTCCAATAAATAAGAAGAAGCTGGAATTTTATTCATATGTCAACAACCATTACATTGAGTTTGAAAATGCCCTCTGTGAGGTAGCCCTTTCCAACATACAATTCATTCTTGCGTACAACAATGTTGTCCGATACAAATACAACTTTGAATCCATTCTTAACAAGTAATGAAGTAGAAGCTAAATTATTCCTAATAGTAGGAACATGAAGAACGTTGTTGAGCGTTAATACCTTGCCGAAAGTCATCTTCAGGAATATCTTCTCATAAACTTCAATCTTGGCTGTTGCAGTATTTCCCATGGAAAGCTCTTCTTCGGGACCAGCAGTAGAGTAAGTCGCAAATGCTTCTTTGACAGCACAAACATGTCGAGTGGCTACAGAGTCAATCCACCACTGCTTCAGATTTTTAACTAAGTTGCATTCTGAAAGCATTGCATACAGATCATCAATGTCATCATTCTTCTCTATTATGTTGGCCTGTCCCTTTTTCTTATCCTTTTTTGGGAGACGGCAATAAGGGGCTTTGTGACCAGTTTTTCCACAATTGTAGCAGTTGCCCTTGAATTTCTTTTTGTTCTGCTCCTTAGTCTGTCCAGAAGACATCTTCCTATTCTTAATTTTTGGAGCATTCTCCTCAACAATATTAGCTCCCATAATCGTTGAATTTCCACGAGAATTCTTCTCGGATGTTTTATTGTCTTCCTCAATCTTAGATAAATCACAAGATCTTCAAACTTTATTTCCTTGCGCTTGTGCTTAAGATAGTTTTTGACAATCTCTCCACGAAGGAGGCAATTTTTCAATCATTGCAGTCACTTGAAATGCTTCATTCACTACCATACCTTCAGCAATAAGTTCGTGAAAAATAAATTGAAACTCCTGAACTTGGGTTCCAACAGTTATGTTGTCTATCATTTTATAGTCTAAAAACTTGGCAACCACAAACTTCTTCAAGCATGCATCTTCAGTCTTGTACTTCTTCTCAAGTGTGTCCCATAATTCTTTTGAAGTATTCATAGCACTGTAAACATTGTACAAGTCATCCTCCAAAGCACTTAGGATATAGCCTTTGCAAAGAAAATCTCCTTGTTTCCACGCGTCAATAATCATTAATTTCTCGTTGTCCAGCATGTCCGCGGCAGGCACTAGAGGTTCTTCACTGATAAATTTATGCATACCAAGTGTGGTAAGTTAGAAGAACACCCTTTGCTTCCATCCTTTGAAGTTGGCTCCAAAATATTTCCCCGATTTCTCGGTCTGTGGAACAACAGTTCGGCTTGAGGAGGCTATCGTGGTTGCCGCAACAGTCGCAGAAGAATTTTTATTATCAATTTTCATTTCTCACTGTCAACAACAGAAGAGTTTAATTAATGGAAAAACATAACAGTAAACAATACTGTAATTAACGATAAACAGTACGTTTAATAAAAAAAATCAAAGTTTTTCATATACTATTTCACATAAAATGATGAAGTTTCTATGTTCTTCAAATCGTTTATGTATTTTAATGCTCTGATGAAGTTTTTATAACTTCAAACAAGAATAGAAAAAATTTATAAGGAGTAAAAAAATCACATAGATTTTAATGTCCCCAAACAGAATATAGATTACGAATAAAAATAATCTCCTTAAGATTGTTATTGAAATCAGTATCACTATAATAAATAACGAAACCTTAAACTTTATGAAACAGAAAAAAACAGAAATAGAAAGTTAGCAGCAACAGAATGTCGAAATAATATCTAGAAAAATAATTTCGGAATAAATCGAGCCCACTAAATGCACAGTATGTCCTTAAGGAAATTATTCCCCTCAAGCCCGACGTGCTGGAATATTATCCTCCCAAGATAGAACGATTTAACTCACCGGTATATTGGTACCAAAAACCACAGTGTCAGCGAACCACTCAACAATAATAAATCACACTGGAATAGATTTGTGCAGAAGATGAAGAAGCCTTGAAGTTCAGAAAATTCGTAAGGAAAAATCTGAGGAATCAAACGAATTTATAGCCAATGGAAGTACTGTTTCTGAAAGCTTACAACTCTTCAGAACAGTCACTTAAAAACGGTAGGGAAATTTAAATAAAATTCCGGGAAGAAAATTTATCTGGTCGCGCACGGATCCGCTTCGGGTTGGATATTTGACTAATTTAATTAATATTTTATTAAATAATTAAAGAAATTTTGTCCAAAAATATTAATCAATCAATCGTTGACCGAAGCCGAAGCTGAGGGACAACGACGGCGCGATACTTGCCTTCTTCTTAACTCTTTAAAAGCTAGAAGAAGAACAATTGTATATATATACCCATCAAAAACCTTTTCTTCCTCCAATAAGGGACAATGTCCCTTTGCCAACGAGAGAAATCCAAATATTTCATTTTTCCTCCATTTCCCATTCACTCTTTGTTTTAAGCTAGCCAAGCTTAAACCCAGCAATTTCCACGTATAATTTTGTACAAAACCTGGAGGAAAACCCAATGAACAAAAGAAAACGAATGAGATTGAAAAAATATACAGATAAAATATAAAGTGACGAGCAGGTGCAGTGAAGCAAAAGCAACTGGAAATAATAGAAATGCGACAATGATGTATATTGAAGGTGGCGACTACTCACAAGATCCTAAAGTATTGTGCGGTAGAATTCAAGCTTCTCCCTAGAATCCAGTAGCACATTGTCCTTGCTTTCATCCTTATCAAACAAAGGAATTAGGTTTACCAGATCAAAAGTATCATGAAGTAGATAGCATCCAAGATTTCATCATAAAAACGGCTTCTAAAACCTGAATATGTCCACATCTTAGATTTCTTCATAGCTAATTAGCTAACTAAATTTGTAACAATTTAATCAACTGAATCTTGAAAAAGTATCAGATGGCATGGCATTGTGAGAGCTTAACAGTAGTTGTTAGAGACGTTTTGGTTTCTGGACAGGCGGAAACTAGGAGAGGCCGCACTACTGTCAATAGTTTGATTTTATTTTCATGAGGTGGAATCGTTATCCCCATTTGGCACAATCATTACCTGCCTGTATTTTACTGAGGGTGAGAGATTATAATCAGCATCTTTCTTTCATACAGTAGGTAAATAATAAATTGTATTGTGGGGATAGAACTCAAGATAACTGCAGTCCAGTTACAGGAAAACCCAGAGAAGAGACGAACTACCTTGTGAAGGAAATAATATCTTTTTCTCTCCTGCTGCTTCCTCTTCTCCCTTTGACTCCAGCTTATCCTGTTCCCCATTACTTAGTTGGTACACCAGCATCCATCTGCTGTTTAGGTGCAACACCAACTGAATTTAACTTTGGGGGGGTGGGGGGGGGGGAGAGGGGGAGGGGGGGCGAGGGCTCTGGTCAGCATGTGTCCATATCTGCAATCGAAGAAACACAATGTGCACGCCTAGTTGAAGAAATCATATTTACATCGGGAGAGTTAAACTTTGTAGAAACTTGACCACAACTAGTCATAACTAGATTATCCTAGGAGACTTGTGAGGTTTTTACAGAACAGAAAGACCCATTACAAAAGCATAGTTAAACTATAAACGAGAGAAATTAAAATATATTTTTCTAGAAATATAGAGATTGAAAATTAAGACTTGCGGTCTTCCTGCAAGTATGTCAAAGAAACAAACCTGCATATTCACAACTCAATTGGATTAATTAATATTTGATAGAATTCGAGTACAGATCTAGAGAAAATCACAGTTGCATGTGATTAAGAAGAAAGCAGTGTAGAGAGAAGAAGATAAACGAGGAAAAAGATCATTTCATTCTGTTAGTAACCGACTCTGTTAATACAGAGTGTTTCTTATATACAGCTCCATCACACGAGTCACGTGTGTAAAATGGGTAAAAATGCTAAAGTACCCCTGACTAACTAACATAACCACCACATGGCTAACATACCCTACTTTAATACTCCCCCTCAAGCTGGAGGTTGGAAGACATCCAACACTCCAAGCTTAGAAACTAGTGAGTGATGTTGAGCTGCAGACATACCTTTTGTGAATAAGTCTGCAAGTTGTAGAGCAGAGGTGACATGGTGTGGTGCAAGGAGCCCAGACTTGACTTTCTGTCGCACAAAATGGCAATCTATTTTTATGTGTTTGGTACGTTCATGAAATATGAGATTCTCGGCAATTTTAATAGTTGCCTTGTTGCCACAGAATAATTGGACAGGTTTGGAAATCGGTATCCCCAGTTCTTCAAGAAGGCATGATAACCAAGTGACTTCTGCTATCACATCTGCCATACTTCTATATTCTGCTTCTGCCGAGCTCTTACTAAGTGTTTGTTGCTTCTTAGATACCCATGAGATCAGGGAACTCCCTAATTTGACAATAGATCCTATCACAGACCTCCTAGTATTAGGGCATGCTGCCCAATCTACATCACAGTAGGCAGTCAAATTGTCAACTGGCTTTGCATGCAAAAGAACTCCTAGACCTGGTGCTTCCTTGATATACTTGACCACCCTTAAGGCTATATACATATGAGATTTATTTGGACTCTGCATGAACTGGCTCAATGTTTGTACTGCAAAGCTAATGTCAGGCCATGTAATTGTCAAATATAAGAGCTTCCCAATCAGCTTCTGATATGCAGTAATGTTTTCTAAATATGGATCTCCTAGTTTTCCCACATGAGCATCATATTCTGTTGTGGTAAGATTTTGATTCAACTCTAGAGGTGTTGAAACATGCTTAGAGCCACTCAGACCAACACCTGAAATCAACTCAAGTGCATATTTTCTTTGGTTCAGTAGAATCCCCTTTTGTGATCTGAGGACCTCAATACCAAGAAAGTATCTATGTTCACCTAAATCCTTCACCTTGAATTGGATTTGTAATGTCTTCTTAGCATCATTAACTAGATGAGGACTGCTTCCTGTGATCAATAGTTCATCTACATAAACGAGTATGATGACCATATTTGAGCCTTGCTTCTTTCTTAACAAAGAGTGATCAAAATTTCTTTGTAGATAGCCATGTGTAACCAAGGCATCTGTCAATTTTATGTTCCATTGTCTTGACGCCTGTTTTAGCCCATAGAGTGACTTTAGTAGCCTGCAAACTCTCCTCTCCCCCTGTCTATGAAAGTCTTCTGGCAATCCCATGTACACCTCTTCATATAAGTCACCTTGTAGGAAAGCATTGTTTACATCCATTTGATGCAAATTCCATCCTTTTGCTGCAGCAATGCTGATAATGGTCCTAACAGTTACTATTTTTACCACTGGGGAGAAAGTGCCATGGTAGTCTAAGCCCTCTTTTTGATTATAACTTTTAGTCACCAATCTGGCCTTAAACTTTTCTACTTCTCTATTTGCTTTATGTTTTATCTTATAGACCCATTTTGGTCCAATGGCCTGCTTCCCTGGTGGCAGATCAAACAACTTACATGTGTTGTTTTCCTCTAGTGCACTTATCTCCTGCTACATTTTCTCAACCGACCTGCTATCTTGGGCAGCTTCTTTAAATGAACCAGGTTCAGTGTGTGCTGAGAAGGCCTTCAAATAGGATTGATATCCTGCAGTGAAGTTTGCATATGAAAGTCCTTGTGAGATTGGATATAGGTTGTTCCTTGTGAATTTCCCTTTTGTCACATAATCCTTTAGCCATATATGTGGTCTAGAGGGTCTTGTTGATTTCCTGACATTAATCACAACATCTCCTTCTGGTGAAATGCCTCCAACTTCTCCAACTGCATATGTAGATAAAAGATCTAAATTTATGCTACTGATATCTGCCTCTTCCTGATTCTGTGATGATAATTGATCAACACTGTCTGCAGCTAATTCTTCATGTAACTGATTTTGTGGTTCTGTTTGTGTGATGATTGGAGATGTGCCTTCAGCTGGTGTAATATATTATTAGAATTAGGTTGAGAGGTGAAGGATTTCGAGGGTATCTCAATAGGTGTTAGCTCAGGATGATCTTGTTGGAATATGTCATCTAGGTCTGAAGTCATTCCTTTGAAAGGAAATACTTGTTCTCTGAATGTGACATCTCTGCTCACTAAAAAGGTCTTGTTCTCCAAATCATATAACCTGTAGCCTTTTTAAGTTTCTGAATATCCTATTAGTACAACTTTCCTAGATCTTGGAGCAAATTTTTCTCCTCTAGGCAGAATGCTTGCAAAACACAAAGAACCAAAAACCTTTAGATGCTCAATCTTAGCTGGTTTCTTATAAAAAATTTCATAAGGTGATGTCCCTGATAGAATAGAAGTTGGCCATTTGTTTATCAAGTATACTGTTGTTTTAACACAGTCTCCCCAGAATCTGTTTGACAAGGAGATTTGAAACTTTAAGGCTCTAGCTACTTCCAGTATTTGGCTGTGTTTTCTTTCCACTGCCCTATTTTATTGGGGTGTGTATGGGCAGCTACTTTGATGCACAATTCCTAATGAAGTCAGTAACTCATTACATCTTGAATTGAAGAATTCAGTGCCATTATCTGATCTCAATGTTTTGAGATTCAAACCAAATTGATTTTGCACCATGGTAAAAACATTCTTCAATACAACAACTACTTCACACTTGAACTGTAACAAACATAACCAAGTATACCTGCTAAAGTCATCCATCAGAGTTACAAAGTAGTATTTTCTGTCATATGTTGGTATCCTATGAGGACCCCAAACATCTACATGCACAAGTTAAAAAATCTGATTTGTTCTATTAATACTAGGTTTAAAAGGTATTCTATTTTGCTTAGCTAAAGGACACACTTCACAACTATGTTGTAACTTGGTATCCACCTTATTCTTTAATAGAGGAATATGTTGCATTGAAACAATTGAATAATGACCTAATTTGATATGCCATAGTGTGCACGTGGAGCCGCAGATGCGAAGGTGCGGAAGCGTGGATGGGGCCGCAGATGCGGAGTTGAGGGGCCTGAAAGAGGACCGCAGAAGCAGTATTTTGGCCGCACCTGCGGGACCGCAGAAGCGGTCAAGTGACCGCAGGTGCGAGAGGTCGCTGGGCAGTGTGTTTCTTTAAGAACGGGATTTGGCCCATTTTCTTTCATTCTCTCTTTGTTTGAGCGATTCTTGGAGTGTTTCAAGATGAGGTTTTCATCATCAATGGCAAGGTAAGTTATCTCCACCCATTGTGAGTTAACATTGATTATATAAAGATTTTAACATGGAAATTAGTGGGAATTTGGGAATTTTGGAAGAAACCTAGAAATTGGTATTTTTGGATTTCGACCGCGAAATTGGGCATGGAATTGAAAAATAAATTATATATTTGAGTTCGTGGGGTTATGGATAATGTTTATCTTTGAAAATTTTTGGAATCCGGGCACGTGGGCCCGAGTGTGATTTTTATCGACTTTTCGAGCGGAGTTGGAAATTGTTGTAAATTAGATTGTAATGAGTATTAGAGTATATATTTATGAATTTGCACATTTATTGGCTAGTTTTGGAGCGTTGGGCATCAGTTGGAGTTGTTGGGAAGGATTGGGAGTCGGTTATGGAATTTCGGAGCGAGGTAAGTCTCCTTTCTAACCTTGTAAGAGGGAATTAACCACATAGGTAAAAATTAATTATTATGTGCTCATATATGTGGGGGCTACGTACACAGGAGGTGACGAGAGTCCGTATGTAGCTACTAATTATGCTATTGTTCGGGTAGTCTAGGACCCATATCATGCTATACCTGCAATGTTTGCCCTTACTTGATAACATAATTGCTTAAGTCATATTGAAATTTGATAAAAGAGTTGTAAAAGGTTAAATTTTACTTACTTGAAGTTGTGAATGGGACAGTTGACTGTTATTGAAAATTTGTGTTTTTTTAAAGTAATTTCTTTTGTGGAGCGGGCCGAACGCCTCGGTAGCAGATAGATGCATCTATGATTTGTGACATTCGACCTTCGGCATTACACATTTTAGATATTTATGTTGGAACGGGCCGTACGACCTTGGCATTGTTTGCGCATGATAAATCTTTGGAATTATTAATATTTGTTATTTCTTCATTTGCTTGAGATATAAATTGTTAAATGACGAAACCAGAGTTGGAGATTTCCTAAATAATAAAAGAAATGTTTACTTACTTAATGATTATTGAGCCTCCCGCTGTTTAATATAATTCATGTTTAATTATAATATCGGTATTTTATTGATAGCCCATTGTGAGTGTCGCAATCGACCCTTCGTCACTACTTCTTCGAGGTTAGACAGAATACTTACTGGTACACGTTGATTTACGTACTCATACTACACTTGCTGCACATTTTTGTGCAGGTGCATTTATGTTTAGCGGCCTTGTGAGAGCCGAGGCATGTATGCATGCAGAGACTTAGGTAAGCTGCACTCCATATTACAACCCGAAGCCAACCGAGTCTCCTTCAGAGTATTTGTATTTCTCCTGTCCAATTTGTATTTCGGGCAGATGCTGTATTTTATTTTATATTCATAGATGATGCTCATGCACTTGTGACACTGGATTTTGGGGTGATTATGGGTTGTCATGTATTAACAATTTTTAAAATATTATTATTTACTCTGTAAATTCCATATTTTACTAGTTAATTGAAGGAAAATATGATTTCTAAAATATTGAAATAGGAACCAAATAAAGAATTTACTGTTGGATGGCCTGACAGTGGTGTCCGGCGCCATCATGACCTTTAATGAATTTTGGGTCATGACAGGATGCGCATCTGCGAGCCCGCAGATGCGAAAAGGGAAATGTGAGCATTTCCGCAGAAGTGGGCGAAGGGCCGCATAAGCGACTCTGCAGGTGCGAGACCTGGAGCGCAGGTGCGAGCCTAGTGTTTTTAGTGAGTTCCGCAGGTGTGGATAATTTTGCGCAGGAGCGGTTCCGCATGTGAGGAAATAAGGCCGCATGTGTGAAAGGCCTGGGCAGAACATATAAATAGGAGACTTTGAGATTTTTCACCATTTTCACTATTTTGAACTCGGATTTTGGAGGATTTTGAGAAGGATTTTAAAGTGATTACTAAGGTAAGCTCGTTGTGTCCATTTATCTTCATTAATGATCTTTCCCCATTAATTTTACACCTAATTGGTGAGTTTTTCAGGTAAAATTTGGGGGTTTAGGGCTAGAAAATTGGAGAGTAAATTTTGGGGATTTGGATGACCAAATGGTACCCGATGTTGATAAATTTGGGATGGTTAGACTCGTGAGTGAATGGGCTTTCAGGTTTTGTGATTTTTGTCAGATTTCGAGACGTGGGCCCGGGGGCCGGGTTGAGCCTATTTCAGATTTTGGCCTATAATCTCGTATTTTTCTTCTGGAATTGATTCCTTTAGCCTATATTAATTATATCGTACTACTTGTGGCTAGATTTGGGACATTTGGAGAATGATTCGAGCGGCAAAGGCATTTCAAAGTAGGATTTTGCGCGGTCTGAGGTAAGTAGTAGTTCTAAATCTGGTTCTGAGGGTATGAAACCATAGATTTTTTATAGTATATGATTGTTTGAAGGTGAAGCGCATGCTAGGTGACGGACGTGTGGGCGTGCACTTTTTGAATTGGGACTTGGTCCATTCCGTGAAAACTATACTTGTTGAATAAGCTCGTTGTTAGCTATGTGCCCTTCCAGTGTTATAGAAACTTGACAGTGAATCATGTTAGAAATCATGCTTAGGCTATGTGTTGGTGCTATAAAGACCCCTAGTAGTCGTGATACCTGTTGAACCTTCCTGCTTATTATTATTATGCTCTGTTGTAGTATTTCTTGCATATTATACCCCAGTCTCTGTTATTCCCTATTGATACATTATATCATCCTGTTTTGGTTGATTCTCCTTTATTATTATGGGCTATGAGACTAGAGAGGTTGATGACTGAGTGAGGCCGAGGGCCTGTCTGTGAGGTATTGATACTATAGCATATGAGTTGTGCGTGAAGATTCTGATACGATACTGTAGCACATGAGTTGTCTATGCAGATCTTGATATGATACTATAACATGTGAGTTTTCCGTGCGAATTATAGTGCTTGGGCTGTAGGAGCCCCTCCGGAGTCTGTACATCCCAAGTGAGCGCGGGTATCCATTGAGTGTGAGTATTGAAGGCTGAGAGCCGAGTATTTGAGCTATCGAGAGCTTTAGTGATTGTTGCCCTGAGAGGTTGCATTTGTCTTCCTTTGTTGCTGCCCGTAGCTAAATTATGTCATTGTTCTGAACTTCTGGAAAATATTATATCTGGTTTACCTGAACTTAGTAAATAGGCAACTATCTTGACTTATATTGCCGGAATCGACTCGTGTCTACTTTCATTGTTGAAATTACTGAAATGAACTGTATTTGTATAGCTCGGCACTACTTCTCAGTTCTTTATTTACTATTGTTACTTACTAAGTTGGTTGTACTCATGCTATACCCTGCACTTCGTGTGCAGATCTAGGTGATTGCAGTCACAGAGGACGTTGCTCTCGTGCGTGGCTGAGTATCGGAGATTTACGAGGTAGCTGCCGGCGTTCGCAACCCTTGTCTCTCCTTCCTTGTTACCTATTTCTTTTCTGTGTTTGTATTATGACACAGAGTCTTGTAGACACTGTTTCCTAGACTGGTTGTTTAGATGTTCATGACTTGGTGACACCCCGATGTCTGGGGCTATTATTCCGCGTTGTATTTTGAGTAAATTCCTGTTTTTATGAAAATTCTGTCATATCAAAGATTTTGTTTTATTTTGTAAAACATTTGAAGTATTTTTGAAAAATCGGCTAGCCTAGGACCATCGATAAGCGCCATCATGACAGGTTAGGATTTTGGGTCGTGACATTGCAACAGAAGTGGGGTCCACAATTATAAATGTCTAAATTTATTTTAAAAATGAATATGGGGCGGCTAAAATAGTGACATGTCGTACATGTCATCGCGATTGTAGAACACACTCTGTAAGGGGCGTTTTTCAGTTGTGTTTTTGTAAAGTAGAAGTGTTTAAATAGAAAATGTATAAGTTTATATACCGGGATGAAAAATGGGTGCAAGTTTAGGTGGTCAGGAGGCTCTTTTGCCTTAAAATAATAGGGCAATTAGGAAGAGTTGGCACTTAAATGCGGCATTACCTCATTGGTGACACTAGAGAAATCATGTGGAAAAGGGTGGCAACTTTTCATTTTGTTTATTTCACTAATTATTTTATGATCTGAAGTTAGGTAGATATCGTAAGAAATATAAGGTTTTATATAAAAGTATGTTCGAGAATTTGGGATGTAAAATTATTTATTCTAAATCAATTGTTTTTCTTTACTTGTTATTGTAATAGAATCATGAAAGTATTTTGTGATGTCGGATGACCAATGAAAACACATCTTACATCTCTTCTCACTACCAAATAAATTCAGAAAAAAATCTATCAGCATATAAAAGTTAAGATAATGCCCTTAATTATCAGACAACTCAACGATCAATGAATCACAATTCAAACTTGTTACAAATTTAATACCAGTGGTCTCAAAATCATCGCTTGTCTACTTCTAACTTTCCTTACTCTTCCATTTAACTATGTAAATGAACAATGTCTATATACTACATTGCAACAAAAATGAAAGCAAATTTGCATATTACAAATTGTGTTGGTCATATGGAGTTTGCAAATGTAGTAAATTGCCAATTGCCAAATGAGTTGGTGAAGGATGGGATGAATACATTTGAGTTTCATTTTTATAGCATGTTTGGCCAGATCTGTCAGGGAGCTCGATTTGTCAGGGAGCCCGATTTTGACAGGGAGCAAGATTTTGACAGGGAGGCTGAAAAAAATTGCTTATTTTGATTTCGAGAAGTGCTTTTCGAAAAAATACTTTTGAAAAGAAGCAGTTTGTATTTGGCTAATCAATTTGAAAAATACTTTTGAGCAATAATTTGTGTTTGGCCAAACTTTTCAAAAAGTGCTTTTAAGTATCAAATTACGAATAAAGACAGGAAGAGATTTACTTAATAGTTAATATTATATGAATAAATAAATAATCTCAAATATTTATTATTAAAGACAATAATTAAGTTTTTTCATTTTATTTAAGTAAAATATGAAAATAAAATTTAAAAGTACTTTAATTCTTTCGAGATGATTTAAATATATCAAAAAAATATTTTAACAAATATAAAAGTATTCATTTCAAAAGTTACCATATATTAGAAAGTTATCCTAAAAATAAAAATAAATATTTATACATTAGTAGAGTTCAATAATATAATCTCTAATTCTAAGTATAATGTTTAAAATAAGTAAGGTTATTTTGATATATACCCATATTTTGCTAAGGGTATTTTTGGTAAGAAAAAAAGTTAAAACTGCTTCTACTTCTGCTTCTGGGGAGAAACTACTTTTTTCTGCTTCTGCTTATGCTTCTTCCCAAAAGCATTGTTTTCCCAAAAAAGCTTGGGCAAACACCTCAAGTTGAGAAAAAAGTACTTTTTGAGAAAAACTTGACAAGGGACGCCAAAATTGAGAGACGCGGATTACTTAGCTAGCGTTTGGCCATAGATTTCCAAATTTGTTTAGAAAAATCTGATTTAGGTGATGTTTGGTTTGAAGATGAAAATGTATTTGGACATGAGTGTTGGTATTATATAAACTTGATAATGCAAAGTCAAAGATTTCTTTGTGGTCCCTTTTTCCTTCTTTACTTCTTTCTCTTTTGTGAAAGACAAAGTGTCCCTCATTGGTTGTGAAAAGTCATTTCCTTCTCTTTATATTGAATTGCTTTTTGTTGGGCTTGTAAATAGCTAGTAAAAGGGAGCAGTCTCTCGCATATGAGAATTTGGTACTGGAGGCAAAATGGGTCGATTTGCCCCCCTGCGCGCGAGATATACGTGAGGCCTAATCCAAATCTGATTTTGCTAAAATTATTTTTTCATTATTTTTAGCTTACCAGAAGAGTGTCCAAATACATGCTTACCAGAATATGTCCAAATTCTTTCTCTTTGAATTGAATTTTGTAATGTTCCATTTATTTTTTTGTAACTGCCATGCTTTAATTTCTGTAACAGTTGTGTTTAATTTATGTAATAGCTGTTGTTAATTCATGTAACAACTCCATCTTTATTTTTTGTAACAGCAACAGATTAATTTCTTAATATATAATTGTCCAACAACTTTTCCTATAAAAGACAGTCTTCTTTGTGAATTATCGAACACAGAAAAACACCTTCATCTTCTTTCTACTTCAACAGAATTCTGGGCAATTGTTTTTGTGTAAACTCCAAACTTGCAGCCACGAGTGCAGGTGTTTGGAGGCGCTGTGGAACCTTGGAAAGCATCCGATCTTAACGATTTTCCCCCAGTCGGGCCGAAATCGCTTTCAAGACAGTGACTTGCCACGATAATTTTTTTTGTTACGTTGTTATTCTTTCCGTCTTGTTCCTTGTCAATACAATCTATCATTATTCTTACAATTTGAAAGCGATTTTTACATATAATATTGATTAATGGCTATCACTTTGAACAAAACACTTCCTGACTTGTCAAAGCTTGAACCTTTATATGGAAACAATTATAAGTGTTGGTCCCAGAAACTTTTAATTTTCTTTGAACAGTTAGAAGTTGATTACGTTTTGTTTAATAAACCACATGCTGATGTTGTTGCTGATAGTTCTAATGTTGCTACTACTGTTGTTGCTCATGATGCTGCTAAGAAGAAATTTGAAAAAGGATAACAAAACTATTCGAGGGCATTTTCTTAACCATATGACTAACCCTCTCTTTGATTTATTTATAACTTATAAATCTGCTAAAGTCATATGAGACAGCTTGGATAAGAAACATGGAGCAGATGACGCGGGAAAAAAGAAGTATGTCGTTGGAAAGTGGATTAAGTTTTAGATGGTTGATGATAAGCTAATCATGGAGCAGGTTCACGAGTATGAGAACTTGACTGTTGATGTTTTGAACGAAGGCTTGGATATGTGTGAGATTCTTCAGGTTAGTGTTCTTCTTGAAAAGTTTCCACCTTCCCGGAGTGATTACATGAATCAACTGAAACATAAGCAGAAAAACTGTAATGATCCGGCCGGTTGTTTCGAGCGTTATAGCCCCATTTCCCCCATTTCTAATTCTTTTGTGCTTTACAACTGCATTATATTGTACAGGATTGGTTGGTTCGGGTTCGGAGTGGTTTCAGAGTAAATTAAGACACTTAGTCTCTTTATTAGAAACATAAGTAGGAAAGGTCAACTGGATGTTGACTTATATGTAATCGATCTCGGATTTGAATGTTTATGGTTCCGTTAGGTGATAAGGACTTAGGAGCGTGTCCGGAATGTGATTTGGAGGTCTGTAGTAGAATTAGGCTTGAATTGGCGAAAGTTAGAAATTTGGCGATTTTGGTCGGCAGTGGAAATTTTGATATCGGGGTCGGAATGGATTTTCGGAAGTTGGGGTAGGTTCGTGGTGTCATTTTTGATGTGTGTGTAAAATTTGAGATCACTCGGACATGGTTTGATATGTTTTGACGTCGTTTGCGGAATTTGGAAGTTTAGAAGTTCTTAGGCTTGAATCCGATAGTAATTTGGTGTTTTGATGTTGTTTTGGTGATTAGAAGGTTCGACTAAGTTTGTATGATGTTATATGACTTGTTGGCATATTTGGTTAAGGTAATTCCGGTAGCTATCAGAGTGTTGGGAGTTTGGAAAATGCAGTTGAAGCTGCTGCTACTGGTGTGTTCCGCACCTGCGGAGTGGGAGCCGCATGAGCATGGGGAGAGTCGCAGGTGCGGCTAAGGAAGGCTTGGGCATAGACCGCATGTGCGATGGGATTTTTGCATATGCGGTGGTCGCAAAAGCGGTTTGGGAGTCGCAGATGCGAAGCTGGGCCGCAGGTGTGGCTAGGGTCCCGCATCTGCGATGGCCGCAGATGCGGTCAGGTGATCACAGGTGCGAAGCCAGCCTTTTAATGAATTTCCACAGACACGGAGCCCTCTTCGCAGATGCGGCTCCGCAGGTGCGGAGCCAGGACCGCAGGTGCGGTTTTTGCTGGGCAGAAAATTCAGCTTGAGGCTTTTGTCTCTTATTTCGATTTTTTGGTTTGAGGAGCTCGGGAGAGAGGCGAGTTTTCGAAGGTTTTCAAGGAGCAACGTTGGGGTAAGTGATTTTAACCCATAATGGTATAAATTTCATGAATCCATGGATTTATTCATCATCTAATTAGGGATTTGAGCTAGAAAATTGGGGGTTAGGGCTTGGGAATTGGAGAGTGGATTTTGGGGATTTGAGGGACCAAATGAGGTCGGATTTTGATAAATTGGGTATGGTTAGACTCGTGAGTGAATGAACTTTCGGTTTTTGTGAATTTTGTCGGGTTTCGAGATGTGGGCCTGGGGGCCGGGTTTGGGCTAATTTTGGAATTTTGGCTATAATTTGATACTTTTCTTGTGGAATTGGTCCCTTAGCCTAAATGGATTGTGTTGTATTACTTGTGGATAGATTCGGGATGTTTGGAGGCAGAAATTAGAGGTAAGGCATTCCGGAGTAGGACTTTGCATGGTTTGAGGTAAGTAACGCTTTCAAACTTGGTTATGAGGGTTCGAAACCCCAAATTATATGCTATGTGATTGGTGTTGAGGTAACGCACATGCGAAGTGACGGGCGTGCAGGCGTGCACCGTAAGAATAGTGACCTGGGTGATCCCATGGCACTGTTTAGTGACTCTACCTGTTGATATCCATGTTTTCATCATGCGATAAAAATCATTGAGCTGTAAATCATGTATCATGTATAGGCTTTATGCCGATATTGTTGGGACCCTTAGTGGTCGATTCCTACTGTCATCTCACTATTTTCATTTATATCCTGTACTCAGTCATTTTCATGCATTTTTATATCGTATCCCAGTTTCGGTTATTTATCGATTCATCATATCATTGTTCCAGGTTTGTTTTCATGACATTGTGAGCCTGTGGGTGAGACTGGAGAGATTGATGACTAAGAGAGGCCGAGAGCCTGAGTGTGAGTGACAATTATGGGATCAGGCTGCATGCCGCAGCGGTTGATATGATTGAGGGATGGATCTTCCCTGGACATGGATCTTGTCCGATGTACTTATTACCTGGAGATGAATCTTCTCCATAGGGCTGGATTGGCCTTAATCCTCGGTACTGGATGACCTATGGTCAGCGTTGTGTATATATTCCGGGATGGATCTTTCCTGGGCCGTATGAGCCATATATAGTACCGAGTGGTTGAGATATCGAGAGTGAGGACATTTGAGACTGATACCATGGTGCATCATTTTCATTATATGCATTGGCATGTAGTGATAGTAGAGTTATTTTCATTACGTTGTACGACACTGCCTTACTTCCGGTTAAGAATTGCCTAAATTGTCTAAAGAGCATACTTATGTTTCTATACATTTATTTCATATTATTTGCACTGGTTGGGTTTGTCACTATCTTCAGTCCATAGTTTGGACTTGTTACTTACTGAGTTGAGTGTACTCACGTTACTCCCTACACCTTGTGTGCAGATTTAGGCATTTCTGGTCATGGCAGAGGCTACTAATTTTGGCATTTGGAGTCAGGGACTATTGATGTAGCTGCATGACGTTCGCGGACCTTGATTTCCCTTCCTTAGTTTATTTGTACTTTTGCGTTTACCTATATAGATATTGTTATGGACTATATCCCGGTTATTAGACACTCATGTACTCAGTGACTCCCCGATTATTGGGACGGTTGTATCGTATTTTGGGTAAATTCTATTTTCAAATGGGCTTTTATTTAACCGTTAAACATTTTCGATGTTAATTCAAAAGGATGTTTTTACTGTAATGGAAAGGAAATGTTGGATTAAGGCTTACCTAGCTCCATGATAGGCGCCATCACGATAGGTTAGGTTTTTGGGTCGTGATAAGTTGGTATCAGAGCGTAGGTTACATAGGTCTCATGAGTCATGAGCGGGTTTAGTAGAGTCTTGCGGATCGGTACGGAGACTTCTGTACTTATCTTCGAGAGGCTGCAGAACCTTTAGGAAATTCCACATTCTTGAATTCTTGTCGTGCGAATGTGTTGATTCTGGTAACTAAACTTCTGTTGTTCATTCTCTCACAGACGGTGAGGACTCGCACTACCGAACAGGAGGGCCAGCCATCAGTACCACCAGCTAGGGCCGCGAGAGGCTAAGGCTGCGATAGAGTCCGTGGTAGGGGAAGAGGTGCAGCCCGCATAGCAGCTGGGGAAGTACTTGCAGATCCACCAGTTCCCCAGATAAGGACCAGGTCCCAGTTATGGGTGCTCTAGCTGGACTAGCACAGGAACCACCTGTGCCTATTGTGATTCCTGGATTTAGGAGTCCCTAGCTCAGATTCTGATAGTGTATACTGGCCTTGCTCAGGCGGTCTCTGTTTTGACGGCCGCAACCACTTCTTAGACCGGGGGAGGCACTCAAACCCTTGCCGCCCGCATACCTGAGCAGGTTCCTACTATGCCTGAGGATGAGCTGCGTAGATTAGAGAGGTTTGGGAGACTCCAGCCTCCATCTTTCAGTGGTGCAGGGGGTGAGGATGCACATGGTTTCTTGGATAGGTGTCAGAGGATACTCCGTACAACAGGCATTCTGAAGACCAGTGGGGTCTCATTCACTACTTTCCAGTTCTCTGGGGCTTTATTCAGTTGGTGGGAGGCTTATGAGAGGCGTAGGACGGTCGGCGCAGCACCCCTTACTTGGCAGCAGCTCTCCGTTATCTTTCTGGAGAAGTTCGTGCCTCAGTCCCATAGAGAGGAGTTGCACAGACAGTTTGAGCAGCTCCGTCAAGGTGATATGTCTGTGATGCAGTATGAGATATGATTCTCGGAGTTGTCCCGTCATGCTATCTGGTTGGTTTCCACAGACAGAGAGAGGATCAGAAGGTTCAAAGATGGCCTCAGTTCTCAGCTACGACTGCTTATGACCAGAGAGAGAGTGTGTGGTGCTACCTTTGATGAGGTTATCGACATTGCTCGGCAGATTAAGATGGTTCGCAGTCAAGAGAGGGTCGAGAGAGAGTCCAAGAGGCCTCGTGGTTAGGGTGGATTTAATGGTGCTCCTTCTGGGGGTTAGTTCCAGCACAGTAGAGGTCATCCTTTCTAGCATGCTCAGACGGCTCGCCTAGTGCACCAGGGTACATCATCCGGTCATGGGCCCCATGGTTATCAGCAGGGCTAGACATTATACGGTGCACTACCAGCTCAGAGTTCGTCTCATGCACCATCAGCTCAGGGATCATCTGTGTCAGAACCTTCTAGCAGTTATTCCAGTGCTCGCCCTTCAATCCCCACCGCCATTTGCAGGGTGAGATTGCTCTGAGTATGGAGACTTGGGTCATATTAAGAGGTATTGTCCCCGCCTTTCAAGAGGTTCATCTTAGCAGAGGAATCAGCCTGCGACTTTAGCACCAGTTCCTCCACCACTCGCCCAGCCAGCTAAGGGTGGAGCCCAGTCAGCTAGGGGCCGCCCGAGTGGGGGAAGCCGATTAGGGGGCAGCTAGGCCTATTTTTAGGCCCTCCTAGCCAGACAAGATGCCATTGCCTAAGATGCTGTGATTATAGGTATTGTTTCAGTTTGCCACCAAGATGCCTCAGTATTATTTGACCCTGGTTTCACTTATTCATATATTTCCTTGTATTTTTCTCATTTTCTGGATATGCCCCGTGAGTCTTTAGTTTTATTTGTTCATGTATCTACTCTTGTTGGCGATAATATTATTGTGGACCATGTATATCGGTCATATGTGGTGACTATTAGGGGTCTGGAGACCCGAGTGGACCTTTTGCTGCACAGTATGGTTGATTTGAATGTGATATTGGGTAAGGATTGGTTATCTCCATGTCATACTATTCTAGATTATTACGTTAAGACCGTGACGTTGGCGATGTCGGGGTTGCCAAGGGTTTAGTGGAGCGGTTCTATAGACTATGTACCTAGTAGGGTGATTTCATATTTGAAGGCTCAGAGTATGCTTGAGAAGGGTTGTCTATCCTATTTGGCTTTTGTGAGGGATGTTAGTGCAGAGACTCCTGCCATTGATTCTGTTACAGTGGTACGTGATTTTTCGGATGTGTTTTTCCTGCAGACCTGCCAGGAATGCCGCCTGACATGGATATTGATTTTGGTATTGATTTGGTGCCGGGCACTCAGCCCATTTTTATTCCACCATATCGTATGGCACCAACGAAGTTGAAGGAGTTTAAAGAACAGCTCCAGTAACTCCTCGATAAGGGGTTTATTCGGCCTAATGTGTCATCTTAGGGTGCACCAGTTCTATTTGTGAAGAAGAAGGATGGTTCCATGAGAATGTGCATCGATTACAGGCAGTTGAACAAGGTCACCGTCAAGAACAAGTATCCTTTTCCTTGTATTGATGATCTATTTGACCAGTTTCAAGGAGCGAGGGTATTCTCCAAGATTGATTTGAGGTCCGGGTATCACCAGCTGAAGAATCGAGATTTGGATATTCATAAGATAGCTCTTAGGACCCGATATGGCAATTATGAGTTCTTAGTGATGTCTTTTGGGCTGACCAATGCCCCAGCAGCCTTCATGCATTTGATGAACAGTGTATTCCAGCCCTATTTGGACTCATTAGTTATTATATTCATTGATGACATCCTGGTGTACTCTCGTAGCCAGGAGGAGCATGGTCAGCATCTGAGGGTTGTATTGCAGAGATTGAGGGAGGAGAATCTTTATTTAAAGTTTTCCAAGTGTGAGTTTTGGCTCGGTTCAGTAGCATTTTTGGGGCACGTGGTGTCCAGTGAGGGTATTCTTGTGGATCCGAAGAAGATATAGGTGATGCAGAGTTGGCCTAGACCGTCCTCAGCCACAGAGATTAGGATATTTCTTAGTTTGGCGGGCTACTACCGTCGCTTTGTGGAGGGATTTTCATCTATTGTATCGCCCTTGACCAAATTGACCCAAATGGGTGCTCCATTCAGGTGGTCGGATGAGTGCGAGGAGAGCTTTCAGAAGCTCAAGACTGCTTTAACCACGACTCCAGTTTTAGTTCTGCCATCAGCTTCAGGTTCTTACACCATGTATTGTGATGCCTCGAGGATAGTTATTTGATGTGTTCTGATGCAGGATGGTAGGGTGATTGCCTAGGCCTCACACCAGTTGAAGACTCATGAGAAGAACTATCCTGTCCATAATCTTGAGTTAGCAGTTATTATTCACGCCTTGAAGATTTGGCGGCGCTATTTGTACGAGGTTCATTGTGAGATCTATACCGATCACCAGAGTTTGCAACATATGTTCAAGCAGAAGGATCTTAATTTGCGTCAGCGGAGATGGTTGGAGCTTCTTAAGGACTATGATATCACTATTTTGTACCATCCCGAGAAGGCCAATGTGGTGGCCGATGCCTTGAGTCGCCAGGCGGAGAGTTTGGGGTGTATAGCATAGCTTCCAGTGGCAGAGAGACCTTTGGCATTAGATGTTTAGGCCTTAGCTAGCCAGCTTGTCAGATTGGATATTTCGAAGCCGAGTCGGGTATTGGCTTGTGTGCTCTCTAGGTCTTCCCTTTATGACCGTATAAGGGAGCGTCAGTATGATGAACCACATCTACTTATTCTTCAGGACAGGGTTCATCGAGGTGATGCTAGGGAGGTGAATATTGGTGATGATGACGTGTTGAGGATGCGGGGCCGGTTATGTGTGCGTAATGTAGATGGGCTTCGGGAGTTGATTCTTGAGGAGGCCCACAACTCGCGGTATTCCATCCATCTGAGTGCCGCGAAGATGTACCAGGATTTGAGACAACACTGTTGGTGGAGGCGAATAAAGAAGGATATTGTTGGATTTGTGGCTCGGTCTCTCAACTGTCAGCAGTTTAAGTATGAGCATCATAGACCGGGTGGTTTACTGCAGAAGTTAGAGATGCCAGAGTGGAAGTGGGAGCGGATCACCATGAATTTTGTAGTTGGGCTCCCACGGACTTCGAGGAAGTTCAATGCTATTTGGGTGATTGTGAATCGGCTTACCAAGTCCGCGCACTTCATTCCAGTTGGTACTACTTACTCTTCAGAGCAGTTGGCTGAGGTTTACATCTGAGAGATTGTTCGCCTGCATGGTGTCCTAGTTTCCATCATCTCAGATAGGGGCACTCAGTTTACATCGCAGTTTTGGAGGGCCGTGCAGCGGGAGTTGGGTACTCAGGTTGAGTTGAGCACAACCTTTCACCCTCAAATGGATGAACAGTCCGAGCGCATTATCCAGATATTGGAGGAAATGTTACGCGCTTGTGTCATTGACTTTGGGGATTCATGGGACCAGTTTCTGCAACTTGCGGAGTTTGCATATAACAACAGTTATCAGTCGAGCATTTAGATGGCTCCATACGAGGCTTTATATGGGAGGAGGTGTAGATCTCCAGTGGGATAGTTTGAGCCGGGTGGGGCTAGACTCTTGGGTACAAACTTGGTATAGGATGCATTAGACATGGTGAAATTGATTCAGGAGCGGCTTCGCACGGTGCAGTCTAGGTAGAAGAGCTATTCGGACAGGAAGGTCCATGATGTGTCTTTCATGGTCGGGGAGAAGGTTTTGCTGAAAGTATCAACCATGAAGGGTGTTATGAGGTTTGGAAAGAGGGGCAAGTTGAGCCCCCGGTTCATTGGGCCTTTTAAGGTGCTTCAGAGGTTAGGGGAGGTGGCTTATAAGCTTACCTTGTCACCCAACTTGTCGAGTGTGCATCCAGTGTTTCATGTTTCTATGCTCCGGAAGTATATTGGCGATTCGTCCCATGATTTGGACTTTAACATGGTTCAGTTGGATAGCGATATGACTTATGATGTGGAGCCGGTGGCCATTTTGGAGTGGCAGGTTCAGAAGTTGAGGTCAAAGGATATACCTTCAGTGAAGGTGCACTGGAGATGTCAGCCTATGGAGGAGGCCACTTGGGAGACCGAGCGGGAGATGCGAAGCATATATGCACACCTATTTGAGACTCCAGGTATGTTTTTAGACCCGTTTGAGGACAAACGATTATTTAAGAAGGGGAGGATGTAACGACCCGGCCGGTCGTTTCAAGAGTTATAGCCCCGTTTCCCCATTTCTGCTTCTTTTATGATTTACAACTACATTATATTGTACAGGGTTGGTTGGTTCGGGTCCGGAATAATTTTATAGTGAATTGAGACACTTAGTCTCTTTATTAGAAGCTGAAGTTGGAAAAGTCAACTGGATGTTGACTTGTATGTAAACGACCTCGGATTTGAATTTTCATGGTTCTGTTAGCTCCGTTAGGTGATTTTGGACTTTAGAGCGCATCTGAAATATGATTTTGAGCTCCGTAGTAGAATTAGGCTTGAATTGGCGATTTTGGTCGGTAGTGGAAATTTTGATATCGGGGTCGGAATGGATTTCCGAAAGTTGGAGTAGGTTCGTGGTGTCATTTTTGACGTGTGTGTAAAATTTGAGGTCACTCAGATGTGGTTTGATTGGTTTCGGCGTCATTTGCAGAATTTGGAAGTTTAGAAGTTCTTAGGCTTGAATCCGAGGGTAATTTGATGTTGTTTTGGCTGATTCAAAGATTTTACTAAGTTCGTATGGGGTTATATGACTTGTTGCCTTGTTTGGTTGAGGTCTCGAGGGCCTCGGGGTAATTTCGGGTGGCTATCGGAGTGTTGGGAATTTTGAAAATGCAGTTGAAACTGCTGCTACTGGTGTCTTCCGCACCTGCGGAATGGGATCCGCTGGTGCAAGGCCGCAGGAGCGTGGGGAGAGTCGCAGGTGCATCTAAGGAAGGCCTGGGCTCAGACCGCAGGCGCGATAGGATTTCCACATCTGCGGTGGTCACAGAAGTGGTTTGGGAGGCGCAGGTGCAAAGCCAGCCTTTTAATGAATTTCCACAGAAGTGGAGCCCAGTTCGCGGACCTGCGGATCCAGGACCGCAGGTGCGGTTTTGGCTAGGCAGAAAACATAGCTCGAGGCTTTTGTCTCTCATTTCAATTTTTTGGCTTAAGAGCTCGGGAGAGAGGCGAGTTTTTGAATGTTTTCAAGGAGCAACGTCGGGGTAAGTGATTCTAACCCATAATGGTATAAATTTCGTGAATCCATAGCTTTATTCATCATCTAATTAGGAATTTGAGCTAGAAAATTGGGGGTTAGGGCTTGGGAATTGGAGATTGGATTTTGGGGATTTGAGGGACCAAGGGAGGTCGTATTTTGATAAATTGGGTATGGTTAGCCTCGTGAGTGAATGGGCTTTCGGGTTTTGTGAATTTCGTCGGGTTTCATGACGTGGGCCCGGAGTCCGGGTTTGGGCTACTTTCAAAATTTGGGATATAATTTGATACTTTTCTTCTGGAATTTGTCCCTTAGCCTAAATGGATTGTGTTGTATTACTAGATTCAGGACGTTCGGATGTCGAATTGAGAGGCAAGGGCATTCTGGAGTAGGCCTTTGCTTGGTTTGAGGTAAGTAACGCTTTCAAACTTGGTTATGAGGGTTCGAAACCCCAAATTATATGATATGTGATTGGTATTGAGATGACGCACAAGCCAAGTGCCGCGTGCGGTCGTGCACCATGAGAATAGTGACCTGGATGATCCCATGGCGCCGTTTAGTGACTCTACCCTATTGATATCCATGTTTTCATCATGCGATAAAAATCATTGAGCTGTAAATCATGTATCATGTATAGGCTTTATGCCGATATTGTTGGGACCCTTAGTGGTCGTTTCTTGCTGTCATCTCACTATTTTCATTTATATCCTGTACTCTGTGATGTTCATGCATTTTTATATCGTATCCCAGTCTCGGTTATTTATTGATTCATCATATCATTGTTCCGGGTTTGTTTTCATGACATTGTGAGCCCGTGGGTGAGACTGGAGAGAATTATGATTGAGTGAGGCCGATAGCTTGAGTGTGAGTGACAATTATGGGATCGGGCTGCACGCCTCAGCGGTTATATTGATGATTATGATAGCGCTTGGGCTGTAGGAGCCCCTCCGGAGTCTGCAACACACCCCCAGTGAGCGCGATTGATATGATTGAGGGATGGATCTTCCTTGGACATGGATCTTGTCCGATGTACTTATTACTTGGAGATGGATCTTCTCCATAGGGTTGGATTGCCCTTAGTCCTCGGTACTGGATGACCTATGGTCAGCGTTGTGTATATATTCCGGGATGGAACTTCCATGGGCCGTATAAGCCATATACAGTACCGAGTGGTTGAGATATCGAGAGTGAGGGAATTTGAGACTGATACCATGGTGCATCATTTTCAGTATATGCATTGGCATGTAGTGATAGTAGAGTTATTTTCATTACAATGTACGACACTTCCTTACTTCTGGTTATGAATTGCCTAAATTATCTTAAGAGAATACTTACGTTTCTATCCATTTATTTCATGTTATTTGCACTGGTTGAGTTCGCTATCTTCAGTCTATAGTTTGGACTTAATACTTACTGAGTTTTTTGTACTCACGTTACTCCTTGTATCTTGTGTACAGATCCAGGCATTTCTGGTCACGGCAGCGGCTGCTAATGTTGGCATTTGGAGTCGGGGACTATTGAGGTAGCTGCATGACATTCGCGGACAATGATTTCCCTTCCTTAGTTTATTTGTACTTTTGAGTTTATTTCTATAAATATTGTTGTGGACTATGTCCCGGTTATTAGATGCACATGTACTCAATGACGCCCCTATTATTGGGACGGTTGTATCGTATTTTGGGTAAATTCTATTTTCAAATGGGCTTTTATTTAAATGTTAAACTTTTTCGTTGTTAATTCAAAATGATGTTTTTATTGTAGCGGAAAGGAAATGTTTGATTTAGGCTTGCCTAGTTCCACGATAGGCGCCATCACGACAGGTTAGGTTTTTGGGCCGTGACAAAAACTTAACTCTTCAAGAACTGATCAGTCACATGAGAACTGAGGAAGCAAACCGTCTCAAACATGAGCGGCTTAAGGATAATATGAAATCTCTCTCTCTTAATTCTTCTAAAGCTAACCTTGTGGAATCTTCTAGTACTTTTGTGAAAGACAGGTTTAAAGGGAAACAGAAGACAGGCCAGAAGAAAGGACATGTGAAGAAGAAGAATTACTTCAATAAAATGGAGGGTCATATTCAAAAGTCGAAAGGACCTTGCTATGTTTGCGGAAAAAATGGTCACAAGGCTTTTCAGTGTAACCAAAGACAAGCACAAAGCTCAAAGAAAGGAGGAAAAGCTCCAGTCCAAGCTAACCTTACTGAGGATAGTAATGTCATTGCTACTGTGGTTGTTAAGGCGAACATGGTGGCTAACAAGACTCACTGGATATTGAACGCATGCGCTTCAAGGCACCTTTGTGCCAACAAGGAGCTGTTTCACGACTTTGAGGAATCTGCTGATGGTGAGTGTGTCTACATGGGTAACTCCACTACAGCTGGAGTTATGGGTAAAGGAAAAGTTCTCCTTATGTTAACTTCTGGAAAAACCATAGCTTTGAACAATGTTCTGTATGTACCCTCCCTTCGTAGAAACTTAGTTTCTGGTGCGCTTCTCAACAAAGCAGGTCTTAAACTTGTTTTTGAATCTGATAAAGTTGTTATTTCTCATGGGGGAGACTTTGATGGGAATGGTTACCTTAGTGGGGGTTTATTTGTACTGAACATTGCTCAAGAGATTACTAATACTCTAGAAGTATTTTATGGGGAAAATGATATTATACATGAGGTTAGTGCTCCCTATACCCCCCCAACAAAATTGTGTAGCCGAACGGAAAAATAGAACCCTTAAGGAAATGATGAATTCTATGCTTTTGAGTTCGGGTTTATCTGATAATATGTGGGGGAAGCTATTTTATCTGCATCCTATGTTCTTAATAAAGTCCCTTATAAGAAGTTGGATAAAACCCCGTATGAGTTATGGAAAGGGTTTTCCCCTAACTTGAAAATTTTAAAAGTGTGGGGGTGTTTAGCTAAGGTTGGTCTGCCCGATTTTAAACAAGTAACTATTGGACCCCAAGACTTTTGATGTTGTTTTCATTGGCTATGCTCAAAATAGTGCTGTGTATAGATTTATGTCTTTGAATGATAATTCTATTTGTGAATCTAGAGATGCATAATTTTTTAAGCATGTTTTTCCATTGAAAAATAATGTGCCTAGTGATGTGCTTAATAATGCTTCTACATCTGTGTTTGTTAATTCTCGTATTGTACCTTCTTCTAGTGTTACTGCTAATGAGCATGAAAATGAACTTAGAAGGAGTAAGAGGCGTAGAATTAAAGCTAGCTTTGGTCCTAACTTTATCACTACTTTCTTGACTGAAAATATTGATCTTGATGTTTTGAGTGATGAATTAGTGTCAATCTATTTAATAGAAGAAGTCCCTAAGACATATAGTGAAGCGATGAGGTCAATAGATTCTAATTTTTGGAAAGAGTCCATTAAAAGTGAATTAGACTCCATAGTTTCTAATCACACTTGGGAACTTGTTTGATTTGCCTAAAGGTTGTAAACCCATAAGTAATAAGTAGATATTTAAGTGGAAATTGAGACCTGATGGTACAATTGAAAAATATAAGGCTAGACTTGTTATTCTCCTATGACTAAGATAGCAACTATTAGAACTCTTGTTGTTTTAGCCGCTATTCATAATTTAGTGATACATCAAATAGATGTTAAAACGGCTTTCCTAAATGGTGATTTAAAGGAAGAGATCTATATGTATCAACCTGAGGGGTTTGTTATCCAAGGACAGGAGAATAAAGTATGCAAATTGAGAAAGTCTCTATATGATCTAAAGCATGCACCTAGCAATGGTATGAAAAGTTTAATAGCACATTAGTGGGTAATGATTTTGTTGTTAATGCATCTGATATTTGTGTTTATTCCAAGATGATAGGATCATATTGTGTTATTATATGTCTGTATGTGGATGACATGTTAATCTTTGGCCCTAGTGTGAATGTTGTTAATGAGACTAAGATTGTTTTGTCTTCTAAATTTGAAATGAAAGATCTTGAAGAATCAGATGTGATTTTACAGTAGCCGAAAGCATCACTAGCTTATGCTCTGACCTGTTATTAAAATCAAAAGAACTTCTAATCTCAGTCTCATTATATTGAGAAAATGTTGAATAGGTTTAATTGTTTTGATGTAGCACCTGTGAGAACTCCTTATGATCCTAGCATACACTTGAAAAAGAATAAGGAATCTAGTATTTCTCAAACTGAGTATGCTAGGATAATTGGTAGTGTAATGTTTCTCATGAATTATACACGGCCTAATATTGCTTATGCTGTTAGTAGATTGAGTAGATATAATATACTTACAACCCTAGTAGTGAACACTGGAATGTTCTTCATCGTTAGCTAATGTATTTGAGAGGTACTATGGATTGGTGTTTGCATTTTAATAAATTTTCTGCTGTTTTAGAAGGATTTTGTGATGCAAACTGGGTTACTGACAATGATGAAGTTAGATCCACTAGTGTCTATGTGTTTACTTTGGGTGCAGGTGTTATTTCATGGAAGTCTTCAAAACAGACTTGTATAGCACGATCTACTATGGAGTCTAAATTCTTTACTCTTGAGTCCAAAACTTGTTCTCTCTAGTCTAAGAACTGAAAATAAGCCAAAGATGTGCAAAAGATCTGCTAGGTCGTGTATTTGTGGGTTTTGAATTGAGGAGATGTCAATTTCCAAGTCTGCTCAGGTCTGAAGCTCGTCAACCGTACAAGCGGAAGGATCCTCACAGGTGCGGCTCCGCAGATGCGGCCCATGATGAGAAGCACTGGTTCTGCAAAAGCGAACGTACAAGCGCAGATGTGCGACCACAAATGCGGACTTCAAGCGCAGCTGCGCTTCCGCAGATGCGTTGATCAGATCGCAGATGCGATTCTAGCCTTCCAAGTCTTCTTCCGCAAATGTGGCTATTTCCTCGCAGATGCGAGGTCGCAAAAGCGACCAGTGTTCCGCAGATGTGGAATCACTGAAGAGTTTGGCACTGTTTCCATCTTTTGTTTTCTCAATTCCTCTTCAATTGAATTCAAATCACTGCATGGCATCATTTACCTGAAAATCTAACAATACACACCATAAACGACCTCATATTATAATTAAAGGACGCAAAATCTAAAGAAAAGAGACTAGAATGAGTGGTAAAATCACTACTCATCATACTCCACACTTAACTTTTACATAATTCATAACCATTCAAGTGCTCATGAGAGGCGACAAAGTTCAAATAGATGGTTAATTCAAATAAAAGGGTAAGGCTTGTAATGTGGTTGCCAAAGAAATATGATTACATGCTCAAAGAGGTTAACTACGTTTCATAACATTTAGGCGGGTAAACTATATATCTCTGGCTCAACAAAGAAATGCCTATATCACTTCCCAGACTGAACAAGACTATTATTTCGCTTTGCAAAAACATAGGTACATCAACTGCAATGCGCATAATACACACAAACCTCACATACACATGGCATATAACTCACTCAGGATTGGTTTTATCAAGACACTCTAGTCAAAGCAGTTAAGCAAATTTAAAATTATATGATTTAAGGTACTTATACTAGAGTCAAAAACTGAGCCTAAGTGTCACAACCAGCGTACTCACTATTCTCAAGGCATAACAAAGTCAAGAGATATTGCTTCAATTCAATTCATAGCACAATGGTTCCTATTCCTAAAAAAATTAAAACTAACCGGTTCAACCTAAACCGTTGGAAAAGAACCGCGGTACAAAGAAAACCCAAGGGGGAATTACTACACTAGCTACAAAGAAAATGTTTTTTTAGACTTAATTCCCTCAAGAAAACTTCTAGGAGATCCATCGTCGGGTAGAGTTCATTTTTTCTACTTTTTTTTTTCAAAAGCTAAGACGACACTAAATATTTTCATCCTTTTTTAATATTTTTTTCCCTAAAAGTCTAAGACGACACTAACTAAAATAAATAAATAAATAAAATAAAACTAATATCTACAAATTACCACCCCACCCTTAATTCATGCAATGTCCTCAGTGCATACACAAACTGACAAAATAAAAAACAATGAGTAGGGTGGTATGAAAACTCCCTGATAAGGCCTCATCCTCGCCTTCATCCTCGAAGGCTCCATCTGCAGCTGTCTACTCCTCATCTTCTGCTTCCTCCTCATCATAATCATCATCATTCTCAGACTGCTCCGGCTCGACCTCAGACTACTCTGGTGTGTTGACATCCTCATCCTCAGGGAGTCTGTAGCCATCGCCAAGCCTAACCATCTGCTAGCATGAGCATTGAGCGGGAACCGCTCCTCCAAGATGTCCCTCTCTTCAGTAGTGGCCAGTTATCCCCCAATACGAAACTGGAAGTCCATCGTCCCATATAAATGGGCAATAAAGTTATCATCGCGAGCATTGCGCTTGGCACCTGTCAGTGAAGACATAACATTCTCCTTATTAACCCAGAAGATTGTGATGTCCCTTAGTCGAAGGGCGGAGGAATGACTATATCGAAAGCTTTCTCCTCCTCCACCTCTTTTTGTCTCAAGTACTAAGTCAACATGTTCGCAAAGGGCATTCAATCAATTCTCTTGCTAGTTCTCATTTAGGTCATCTGGAAGCGGATCAAATGGCCCACATTCACTCTCTGACCAGTCATTAGGAAATATAACATGCAAGTCCTTTAACGATTAATAATAATGTTAGGGTTACATGGTAGGAGTCCTGTATTAATCAATTTCAACCACACTTGCGCTTCTGCCTTCATTTGCTTCTTAGGGAATTTCCTATGGCGATTGGTTTTCTTGTCTATAACCCAAGCCACCACAGAATTGAGACCGCAAAGAGTGTGTATCAGTTCTCGATATGTAGGATGGGTGATGAAGTTGTCCAAGGGTTCCCGGGGAGCTTCGGTATTGCATATTACCGAAGCTGAAAAATCGATCAACCTTCCCCAAATAGGCACAAGATGCTCAGGATAATTTGGATTAAAACCAGCATAAAACTCCTGAACAAGATTGAAATTGATATCTCCGGTGTTTCTAAACACATAACTCAACCCCAGATCATGAATACCTTTCTAGATTGCATGATACTTGGCTTGTAGGCAACGCTCATGAACAGCTGATTCTGAATGTATATGTCTCGGCCGACAACGCTTGTACCAGTCCTTGACATGTGGGTGTATGCTCTTGATTTCGAATTCCCGCTGTCCCTGAGGTTATGGGCGAGTGGCTACTATAGCTGCAACTGCTTGCAACCCTTCAACCTGACTTGAAGTGGCTTCCCCCCCCCCCCCCCTTATCTCTTTTTCGTTGGAGGCGCGGAGGGAGCCTTAGCCTTGGACGGAGCAGTGGCTTTGCCCTTACCTTTACCGGTATCCTTCTTTGAAGGCATGTTCGTACCTTCACAAGTGAGCATTAGTCAGTTTTAGACACATTGCAAAATTTCAAAACATGGTCTTGCGACCCCACACTTAAGAGTTCCTCACATAATGTTTAACAATTTTTGAGGTTACTCAGACTTCACCTCGTTATTTTAGCATGAGAATCAAGCAATGACACAAGGATGTTTTCTATAATTTCAAAGCATCGGGCTACCGGTGAGCCACCCCACACTTAAAATTTGAAGTGGTGCATGGCGACATAGCAATAGTATTACAATCCCGGGGACTCGGGCACCAATGGGGACAAAGAATGTCTTTAAGGCATTTTGACAAACACTTGGCATGCACTGGTGCCATGGAAATGCTTATAGGAATGAGGGATTGTCTCACCCTCCCAAATCGGCTTGGGAATTCCGTGTTACCACTTTTTCACACAACAACAATACCATTCCTATGGGGTTTATGGGTTTAGGACACATAAACACATTGTTACTATGAAGAACAACCCCAAAAGTTTTATCTGATTTCATGGCATACGGCTAAAGGCAAAGGCAAAGGTCCCATACGGGTATGTGAATGTAGTCTTCTCTTGATCTTCTAAGGCGATGTTGATTTGGTTATAGCTAGAATAACCCTCCATGAAGTTATAGAATGACCTTCCCGCTAGCCGATTAAGAATTTGATCAATAAAAGGCATAGGGAAATTGTCCTTGCGAGTAGCACTGTTGAGTTTCCGGTAGTCCATGCAAACTCTCCACCCGATCACCATCCTCGTTGGGATGAGCTCATTCTTGTCATTTTGAATCACGATCATGCCTCCTTTCTTTGGCACATATTGCACTGGACTCACACAAGGGATATCGGCAATGGGGTAGACTACCCCGACATCTAACCATTTTATGATTTCTTTCTTCACCGCCTCTTGCATGGAAGGGTTTAACCTTCTTTGATGCTCCACGCTAGGTTTGATCTCTTGCTCCAATTGTATCTTGTGCTCACAAATTCCAGTGGGAATCCCTCGGATGTCTGATATTGTCCACCCAATGGCCTTTTTGTGATCCCTCAAGATATTCAACAACTGTTCAACCCGCACATCATTCAAAAAATAAGAAACGATTATAGGTAGAGTTTCATTAGAGTCAAGGAATTTATACCTTAAGTGTGGTGGAAGTGGCTTGAGCTCAAGTTGTGGCAGCTCGATAATTGAAGGCCTAGTGGGAAGAGTGACTCTATTCTCTAAGTGAAGAGAGATTTCTTTGGTGCATAAGTGTAGGACCCAAGCCTTTCTAATGCATTTAATGATAAAATGTATCCCTCCATGTATTCACCATCAAAATTCACCAAAATAGCCGCAAATGCCTCACCAAGGCATTCTTCTTCCATCTTCAACTCGATTGCATCCTCTACCTCATCAAAAATATAAATGACTGAGATGCTTTCATATGCATGTGGTAATTTCATACCCTTACTCGATTGAAAAGTAACCTCTTCGTCATTAACTCTGAACTTGATCTCATTTCGTTCTGAATCCATGAGTGCTCTTCTGGTAGCAAGGAATGGTCTCCCCAAGATGATAGGGATTTCTTTATTAACAGCACAATCAAGGATCACAAAGTCAGCAGGGAGGAGGAACTTTCCCACTTTCACAAGAACATCATCAACAATCCCCACCGGTCTCTTTATTGAGCGATCAGCCATTTGCAACCTCATACTTATAGGCCTCGGCATACCTAAACCCGCTTGCTTGTAAATATCAAGAGGCATCAAGTTGATTCTAGCCCCATTATCACAAAGAGCTCGTGCAAAATAGCGCAACCCGATAGTGCATGGAATGGTAAAAGCTCCTGGGTCTTCTTTCTTTTGAATGGTGGTTGTTGCATTGATGGAACTAACCCGGTGAGTCGCATTCACCACTTTATTCTTGGAGGTTTTTTTCTTGGTGATGAAGTCCTTCAAGTACTTAGCAAAACTCGGCATCTCTTGAAATATTTCCACAAATGGAATGTTCACCGATAATTTCTTTAGAATGTCATAGAATTTCTCGAGTTTGCTATCATCAACCCTTCTAGCAAGCCTTTGAGAGAAAGGAGGGGGAGGTCTAGGAATTGGTGCTAGATCTTTTGGTGTCTCTTTTACCTTTTCCTTAACCTCTTCATGGTTCACTTCTTGAATTTTTACCTCTTTTGGGAGTCTTTCAGCTTCAACAACAATTGGCACCTCAACTTGTGCCTCAACCTCTTGTTCAGGATCTTCCACTTCGACCACTTGGTCATTCTCTCCTTGAAGTATTTTCCCACTTTGGGTTGTGATTTCCATACAATGAGAAGTCGGACCACTCCCATTACCTTTTGGTTTTGCTATTGTGTCACTTGGGAGTATGTCATTCTGCTTCGGATTTTGCTATCTTAATAGATCTCTCATTTTCATTTCTAACTTTTGTATGGATGCGGTGTGAGAACTCACAATCTTGGTTATGTTCTTCATTGAAGTGTCAGATCTTTCTTGATTTTGCAATACTCTTTCAAGTATGTTCCCCAATTTGGACTCACTTGAATAACTTTCCTTCCAGTGCGACGAGTTAGAGTATTGCCCCTTTGGTGGAACATAGGGTTTTGAACTCCGATTTGTATTGTTGTTGTTATTGTTACTCCAATTACCTTGATTTGAACTACCTTGATCATTTCACCACTATTGCTGGCCTTTGCCCTTGCGGGTTAGACCTCCATTGGTTTTGTTGTCCAGAACCTTAGTAGGGTTTTCTTTGGTAACCACCTTGAGAGTTGTTCACATAATTTGCTTCCTCGTAATCCTCATTTGACAAGGGTTGCACATCTTCCACAATATTCACCTTTTTTATTTGGCTTTCAGTGACCATCTTAATCAACACATTGATGTTGATAGAAAGCCCGGCAATTACTTGATCTCTTTCTTGGTTCTCCTTATCATGTTGGTTAAGGAAGGAGTACCATATGCAATTCCACCCGTAGTGTCTTCCGAGTGCCAAGCTTGGTTATGTTCTTCCATCTTGTCAAGAATTTGTGTGACCCTTGCAAATGTTTTATCGATAAAAGATCCATAAGCTGCATTTTTGGCTATGGATTGATTCATAGGATCCAAGCTCATGTAAAACTTCTCAAACAAGATGTTGTTCGGAAAACCATGATTCGGCGACCTCACTAGATATAGCTTGAATCGATACCATGCCTCATGTAAATGCTCTCCCGGTAGTTGGTTAAAGAAATTTTTTTTATCCCGGAGCTCGGACTTCTTGCTTTGCAGGAACCATTTAGCTAGGAAAGCTCAGACGAGTTCGGGCCAAGTATGAATGGAATTAGGTGGTAGATTTTGGATCCATTGCCTTGCCTCTCCAGTTAGTGAGTACTTCAACACCCTCAACCTTAGGGCATCATCTGAAATGTGATTCTGCTTTTTCATCTCACACACACCCAAGAAGTTTCGGAGATGTTGTGTCGGATCATCATCGGTGGAATTTCTAAAACCCCCTCTACCTTGAGCATTAGGATTAGACTGTGTTCCACCTTGAAGGTGGGAACATCAACTCTTGGAGGCACAATGGCATTTTTATCCTCAATATACTCATCTATATCCGCAAAAGTGTTCTCTTCTTCCGGATCGGCCATGTTTACCTAGTAACACCAAGCAAAGCAAGAAAAGTGTGATGGAATAGAAGAAGACGTAAAGTAAAGCACACACTAAATAGTAATTTCAAAACCATATTCCCCGCAACGGCTCCAAAATTTGATACGCTCAAATTACACCTAAATAAATGGTGTAAGGCAGTCGATGTAAAATATAATAACCCAACTAGGTTGGGGTCGAATCCCACAGGGAATAGGTATGAAAAGGTTACTTGAATAGTGTGAGACTTGACTTAAGTAGTAATCCTACTCCGTTAGCTTAAAAGAGAGTGTTGTAATTATGAGTAATAGAGAAAACTATTTTGTTGTGAGAATGTAATTAATTTGATTAAGAAAACCAAGGTTATGTCCCCATCAATGGAATGTAATGCTATCGGTGTTAATATAATATATTTCTAATGGAAGGTCCTTTGATATGAAAATAGTTTCTAAATGACTACCCAATATTTCCCAATGGTTAGGCAGTATTTTCTCTTTATGATTTTCCCAAATAAAAAAGAGTTGCAATTAAGAATAATCAACATATGCCAAATAGAACCCACTTATTCCTAAGTAATTCTATTAAACAAGGGTTAAAACCTTGAGTTTTTGTTATTCATTTCTACCAAACCCTAACTCACTCTTTCTGGTAAAAATAGAGTGAAATGACATTAGTCAATGTTTGCAACCACCAACATTAAATGAAGCATAAGAAATGAATAAATATCAACCAACCATTATATATATATATTCAATGGTAAACACCCATTAACATTACACCCATTTATGGTCCACAACCTTAGTATTTAAAATTAGCTACTCATACTAGAATCAAAGAACAAAGCAATAAATAAAGTCATAAATCTTACAAAGATACAAGATTTTCTCTTCAAAAGCTTCCAAAATAATGGTGTATTTAATTCTCTTAATGTAGCCTCTTTTTTAGACAAGATGTCCCACAAAAATCCTAGTAAATCTATTTATAATGGGCTAAAAGTCGGGGTTCGATTTAGACAAAAATACCCCTGCAGATCACATCTGCGACTGTAGAATGGGTCGCAGATCACGTATGCGGTCCGCAGAAAATCAAAGTCACCTTATAATTGCACGCCCAGTTGCCCAGTTGTCTATCGCAGATCTGTTATGCGTCCCCATATTGATTATGTGATCGTAGACTACATCGCAAAAGTGCTCTCGCAAAATCTTCTCTTGCACTTGTGCGGTCATTATGCGGTTCGCAGAAGCGTTATGAGACCGCATATTTCTCTCTTCAAAAACTGCAACACGTGCTTCAGTCTGCAGTTGGTTTGCGGCCCGTACGTCAATTTTGCGGTCGCAGACCTGTCACATTTCTGCCCTTCTATGGGTTTTTGTCATCTTTTCCGTGTTCTTGGTTCTTCAAGTCTGATATACTGCAAAACACCAAAACATCATAAGAAATAAATAAAAATGCTTAAAAAGATGAGTGAAAGTCTATGTAATTGGTATCAAAAGTGCCGAAATTCTACGGCATATCACGTATCCATCCAAAAAGCAAAAGTGGGATCTCCCAGCCAATCTATCTAACATCTCATCAATGAACGACAAGGGAAAATGGTCTTTTCGGGTGGCCTTGTTCAATCTTCTGTAGTCCATACAAATTCGCCCTCTCGTGACTGTTCTTGTTGAGATCAACTCGTTGTTCTCGTTTTGCACCACAGTCATTCCACCTTTCTTTGGCACATACTGAACTGGGATAACCCAGTTGCTGTCAGAGATGTGGAAAATGATTCCCGCATCTAACCACTTGATCACCTCCTTTTTCATGACTTCTTTCATGTTGGGGTTCAGACTTTTTTGATGTTCTCTGGAAGGTTTGTGCCCATCTTCCAGTAAAATCGTATGCATATAGAAGGTCGGGCTAATACCCTTAATGTCTGCAATGATCTAACCAATTGTAGTTTTTCACTCTATTAACACATGCTAAAGTTGTTCTACCTGCACATCTAACAAACCAGATGAGATATAACAGGTAAAGTTGAGTTAGGTCCCAAGAAAGCATACCTGAGGTGAGGTGGTAGCGGTTTCAGTTCCAACTGTGGTGGCTCTTCGATCGTTGGCTTAGCTGGAGGAGTCTTTCTTTCTTCTAAGTGTAAAGACTCAAATTCGAGCTCTCTTTTCCTTACCCTTGGACTTCAAGAGCCAACACCCACTCCGCCAAGTCCAATCCATTTACCTATTCTAAGTTCATGAGGCAAGCTGCTAGAGGGTCTTTAGCGTTCAGAGCCTCATCTTCCTTCTCCAAAATCACAGCCACATCTTCTATCAGAGAGCAGTTAGCAAATTCACTTGGTCGCCTCATAGACTTCTACACATTGAACGTTATCTCTTCATCGTTCAGTCTCATCTTTAACTCTCCAGTTCATAATCAATTAGAGCTCTCCCGGTGGCCAAGAATGGCCTTCCCAAAATTATGGGAATCTCCTCGTCAACCCAGCAGTCTAGAATGACAAAATCTCCCGGAAACACAAATTTTCCAACCTGCACTAGTACATCATTAATTTTACCTGATGGCCTCTTCACCGTTCGGTCGGCTAGCTGTAGTAACATGGATGTGAGTCTTGCTCTTCCAATTCCTAACCTTTTATAGATAGTCAAGGGCATCAAGTTTATGCTCCCCCCCAAATCATACAATCCTTTAGCAAAAGCATAGCTGCCTATTGTGCATGGGATTGTGAAACTCCTTGGGTAAGACAACTTTTCAGCTATGGGTCTCGTCACGACCGCACTACATGTCTGAGTTAGTGTAATAGTGGCCAAGTCTTGAAAGTCGAACTTGCGAGACATCAAATCCTTCATCATTTTTGCATAACCAGGCATCTCCCTCAAGGCATCAATCAGTGGAATGTTCACCTCGATTTGCTTCAATATCTCTATGAATTTCTTATACTACTCATCCTTCTTATAATTGGCCAATCTCTATGGGAAGGGTGCTGGAGGTCGCTTCCTTCCTATGATTAGAGTTTGATCTTGCTCGGGTACTACTTCTACTGCCTTTTCTTTCACTACCTTAGTCTCCTTCGCAACCTCCTTTTCTTTTCTTGTGTTCTCTTGTGCGTGTTGTATCATTACCTTAGCTAACCTTGTTGAACCATCTACCTCAATAGGTACTGGCACAAGTATTTCAGTTGGTCAGCTTTCGCGAGCAATTTCTTGCTCTAGATCTAGATCTCTACCATTTCTTGGACTCACCGCCATAAGCTGCATCGGGCCCTGCTCTTTTGGATTGACATGTGTGTCTGCAGGTAACGTCCCTTGGGGACGATTATTCAGAGCCATAGATATCTGCCCCAATTGAATCTCAATGCCTTTTATCTCTGAGTCATGTGCTTCCACCTTCTCTTGTCTCACTATCTATTGTTGGTAAGGCTGTTGATAAGCTAGCTGCTGATTTTGCTTATTGTATCCCTGTCGCCTTTGGTAAAGCACAACTTGGCCCTATGGTCGCATAGCTCCGGGATTGTTGCTATTATTGTACTACTGTTGTGCTAGTCTATACTGCTGATTCTACTGCCCCCAATTCTGACCACCTTGCCTCTATCCTCCATAGTTGCCCACATAGTTCATATTTTCCTGATAGTTCTCGTTATTACTTTCACCACTGCACGAGCATACGTACGATTGGTTAATTCATGGTGTACATAAGACCCCATTAGTCGCGTCAACTATGTATACCTGCTTCTGGCCTGATTCATCAATCATTTTGGTGAGGATACTCATTTGTGTCATCAAAGTTGACATATTCTCGGCTATGGAGTTGTTTGGGTCCAAAGCTACTAAGTGAAGGACAGGAGTGATTGTAGAGTCTCTTGTCATCCATCCTGAGTTTTGAGCCATTTTATCAAGTAAGACCTTGCATTCCCTGAATGATTTGCTCAAAAATGCTCCACCTGCTGATGCATCAACATTGGCCTTCAAGCTGTCTACCAATCCCATGTAGAACCTTTGCCCCAATATCTAATCTGGAATGCCATGATGTGGACACTTAACCAGCATACCTTTGAACCTCTCCCACATTTCTTGGAGTGTTTCAGTTGGTTTCTGCCTGTAGATCAATATCTCATCAACTTGTTTGGTAGACTTATTGGGTGGGTAGAACTTGTTCAAAAATTGCTTGACTAATTCCTCCCAAGTAGTGATGGAGTTTATGGGGAGCGAATTGAGCCAAGTCTGAGCCTCTCCCGTCACTGAGAATGGAAAAAACAACAACCTTATTGCTTCTGGTGTCACATTTAGCTGCCTTTGCGTTACACATAGCGATAGGAAAATTTTCAAATGATGCTGAGGATCTTCAATGTAAGACCCCGAGAACAGCCACTTGTTCTGCAACAAATGTAACATGTTGTTTGTGATTTGAAATGATTCCGCCTGTATCTGAGGACTGCAGTTGCAGTTGCCAGATTTTTGGTGGTGGGTTGTGCCCAATCATACAAGGATACTTCTGGCACAAGAGGCACCACACCCTGATTGTTCGGGTCATTCTCAGTATTACTGTTGTTTGGGCTGTCTATTACATCACCCATGTCTAGTTTGATTCGTTTTGTTGAGTTCTGTTGCTGTTTATCCTTCTTGTTCGCAAGATACAATGCCTTGAAAACTTTCTCAGGATCTGATAATGCTTCGAATAATTCACTAGTTCCTAAGGAGTTTCTAAGCATGCACCTGTAACACCCAAGACTACAAACGTTAGAATTTAAATGTACTTAGTTTAAAATGAATAAAATTGACTAAACTAAGAATTCTAGCACTTCTTTTAGCGGCAATTAATAACACTGTTAATCCCCGAAAACACTGCCAAAATTTGATCATTCCCAACTATGCCTCCTAAGAGGTCTAGCGGTCGTTGCAAATATAATCTAGTTAACAAGTCCGAAGTCGAATTCCACAGGGAATTAACCTACTAAGTACAACCACTAGACTCGCACGAATTCAAGTAATCAATCTTCAGAAATGTTAAATAACAAATTGGATGTTTACTAACTAAAGGCCAAGTAATGAAAATGCAGTAATTAATAACCAACGACGGACAGGTTGTAGACCAGATTTGGAATGGTCTAAGGTTATGATTTTCCCTATTGTCGGAATCCTCTCCGCTATATTTCCTATAAATTTGCCTAAGTTTTCTCTACCGATCGTGAGTACTTTGAGTGTCGTAATTCTCTTCCGAGTAACTACCATAATTTACTAGACATATTTTTCTGAATTACGCTAGCTGGCACTAAGTCACAGCTCACTCGGATCGCACCAAGGTTTCGTTATTCCTAATCCCACCTTTAAATCCTCTGTACTGATCCCTCACATACGCTAGGAGTGATGTTGTTCAACAACTACCTAAATATGTATTCTCTTCCAAGCAATACACACTAAATAGGCATAGTTAATAAAGAGCTCTTCAATCAACAACAATGTAAACGTAGTTGAGCAAATAGAGAAAAAGCTAAGGCAAATCTATATTAAATGTAATAGGAAAATCATCCTCCAATAGGTTCCATCAAAACCCCTAGATTAGAAGTTTAGCTACTCATATTTATAGTAACAATTTTTCAAGTATTTTGCATAAACAAATTACAAAGAAAAGATGAAAGAATGTAGAACTCGATGATTCTTTCCCCCAAAAGTTGTTCCACGTGCTATTGCCTCCAGTCACAAAAATCCTCCAAAAATAGTATTTAATGACTATTTATGTGTAGGAAAAAACCTAAATGAAATAGCCCAAGTCCAAACCCAACAAGGAGACGAAATAGGCTTTTAAAATCTAGAATACCCTCGTTATATCCCATACGCCGCGAGCTCTACAGCGTGCTTCACCTCGCCTCAGCCTTTGCATCGCCAACTCTGCCGCGAGCTTGACCTCACCTTAACCCAGGAAGCACATGCTCCAATGCGAGCAAGACAACTTGTCTCACCTGCTCTATCGCGAGCAATTTGGCTTGCTATGCCTGCTCACTGCTTCGTTTGCATTTTTTCGTCCAAAATATTTGTTTTGCTCGCATTTTTATCTCCATTGTACCTACATATAAAATAACTCAAATAAACACAAATATAGTGTACTTTAGCATTAAAGCACCTAAATGTAAAGTACGTAATGCATTAAAAATATATAATTATAACCACACATCAATGTCCAAATTCTTTCACTTTGAATTGAATTTTGTAACTTTCCATTTATTTCTTTGTAATTGCCATGATTTAATTTCTCTAACAGCTATGTTAATTTCTGTAAATATTGTTGTTAATTCTTGTAACAGCTCCATCTTTATTTTCTGTAACAGCTACAGATTAATTTCTTCGTTTGTAACTGTCCAACATCTTTACCTATAAAAGGCAGTCTTCTTCGTGAATTAGCGAACATAGAAAAACACCTTCATCTTCTTTCTGTAATTGGATATGTTTTACCAATACTTTGGTGTTTTTAGGTGTTTTGAATGTTGAAAGATGACCGATTGAGCTCAATTGTTGGAGTTTGTTATGTAGGAAGCCAATAGTAAAGAATAGAGGTGATTTTAGCAATAATGAAGGTAAAAGGCAATTTTTGAAGAAAAAAAAATCGGACCAGGCAGTGAAGTAACTTCGAAAAGCACAGGGAAAGAACAGAAAAATCTAGAAAACACAACCAGGCTCTGTGCGAAGCACAACTATAGCACAAGGGAAAATTTGTCTGCGTCTTATCTTGAGGGTAAACTTAGTCAATTGACTTAGGGACGTGATATAAAAGCTTTCAACCCTTATTTCAGCCACATGCTTGACTTGAGAAGGCAAGAAACACCATTGTTGAAGCAAAGTTGAGCCCGAAATATCCTCAAGTTTATTCAAGAAGACGAATCGAAGAGTTTCTCTCTACTTTTCTATCTTTAATTTTATGAATACTGGTTTGACAATAGTTTATGTATTTTTGAGTAGTGTTATGAGTAGCTAAACCCGTCATATAGGTTTGATGGAACCAATTGTTGGATGAATTCTTGATTGCGTATTGATATAGATGAGTCATTATTATTCTTTAATTGTTCAACTATATGTTTTTTGTGATTAATTGAAGGGACCTTGATTAATCGTCTCTAGTTATCTTGTGTTGCTTGAGAAAGAGCACTTGATTAGATTTTTGTTGAACAACGCCACTTTCGAGTAAGTTAAGAGATTGATTACTTGAATTTAAATACGGGATTAGAGATAAGGAAGCTTTGGCGTGATATTTATGAGTTGTACAAATTGTCAACTAGAGTAGTTCAAGAGAATACTTCTAGTAAATTATCGTACTTGTTCGAGAGATAATTACGGTAAACAAAGACTCATCATCTTTAGAGAGTGTTACGGCGAGATTATAGCTAACGTGTCAAGAATTAATCTGACAATTGGGGAAATCGTAAACCCTAGATCCTTTTATCCTTGAATTTAACTCCATTCTTGCTAATTGATAGTTTTTTATTGTCATTTCTCCTTAGTTAAGTAATTTATGCTAATTCATAAATTAATTCTTAAACTCTGGAAGTTGTCTAAGCTTATCATTAGTAATACTAAAAAGTTGTAGCAAATAGGTTAGTTTTCTGTAGGATTCGACTCCGGACTCTTGAAGCGGATTTGTTTTGCAGCGACCGCTTAGTCCTTTTTATACGGCATAGTTGGGCATGATCAAATTTTGGCATCGTTGCCGGGGAACTAACAGTGTTATTCATTACAACTTGAATGAATTTCTAGGATTTTTAGTTTAGATCAATTTTCCATGGTGCTAAAAATATTTCCATTGAAATTCTCACGTTTGAACTCTTTTGTGCCTCAGGTGCATGCCTAGAAGTTCCTTGAGAACTGGTGAACTCTTTGAAGGACTCTCAGATCCCAAGAAAGCATTCAAGACATTAAAGCGGGCTAACAAGAAGGGCAAACATAAGAGTGGTAGCACCTCTTGTGCCGGAAGCTGCTCTATATGATTGGGCGCAACTAACTGTTGATAATCTAGCCACCGCAATTGCAGTCCCTCCAATACAAGCGGAGATGTTTCAGATTACCAACAACATGCTACACTTGCTGCAAAATAAAGGGATGTTCTCTGGGTCGTACATCGAAGACCCACAACAACATCTGAAGAATTTTCTATCAATTTGTGTCACTCAAAGGCAGCCGAATGTGACTCCTGAAGCTATTAGATTATTACCGTTTCCATTCTCAGTGACCATGGAGGCTCAAACTTGGCTAAATTCGCTCCCAATAAACTCCATTACTACTTGGGAAGAGCTAGTCAAGCAGTTCTTAAACAAGTTCTATCCACCCAACAAGGCTGCAAGGAAAATTGATGAGATATTGCAGTTGAGGCAGAAACCAACTGAAACTTTGCTAGAAACCTGGGAGAGGTTTAAGGGCATGTTGGTGAAGTGTCCAGACCATGGCATCCCAGATCAGATGCTAGGATAGAGGTTCTATATGGGTTTGGATGATAGTGTGAAGTCTCATGTAGATGCTTCAGCCGAGGGTGCATTCTTCAACAAATCATTCACAGAGTGTAAGATTCTTCCTGACAAGATGGATCAAAATTCAGGCTGGATGACGAGGGATAAAACACTGACTCCAATAGTGCATTCAGTTGCGCTTGACCCAAACAATACAAATACAGAAAATATAGACACTCTAATGACCCAGATGAGTTTGCTGACAAAGAAGATTGAGGAGATGGGCACGAAACAGGTTCATATTATTGACACAACAAATGGAGGCCTATGCACTCCTTGCATCAATCAGTCGTATGTTTGCTCGTGGAGTGGAGAAAATGATAACTAGGGCTTTAGAGAAGACATGAATTACGTAAATAATTTTGGGGGTCAGAGGTAAGGTGGACAGCAATGGGGACCTTAAAAGCAACAGTACAGACCAGCAAAGCAACAATACAATACCAATCCTGTGGGAGCACGACCACAAGGCCAAGTCGTGCCTTATCAAAGACAGTAGGGCTACAATCAGCAGCACCAACAACAATTGGCTTACCAACTGCCTCATCAACAGTAGGTGACCAGACAGGACGACAGTAATATGATAGAAATCAAGGGCATGCTGTAACAAATCATTGGGACAAACGGAAGGATGCAAGAAAAGTTAGCCGCACGTGATTCAGCTATTAAAGGCATTAAAACTCAATTAGGCCAGCTGTCCATGGCTTTGAACAATCGCCCACAAGGAACGTTGCCTGCAGACAAGAACATCAATCCAAAGGAGAAGAACCTAAATTAGTTAATGGCATTGAGTCTAAAGAATGGAATGGATTTAGGCAGAGAGCAAGAAGTTGCTAAATGTAGTAGAGACGCAGTGCAAATTACTCTAGTGACATTAGAGATCGACGAGTCAATGGAGCTCACAGAGGTTGTAATTGAACAAGCACAAGTGGACAAAGGCAAAGAGAAGGAAATTATACAACTCCCAGAACAGGTGGTGAAAAAGACTCCTAATCAAGAAAAGATACCACGCAGTGGGCAGAAGCTAATTCCTGCACCATTCCCTCAAAGGGTGGCAAAGCAAACGAAAGATGATCAATACAGGAAATTCATGGAAATGCTCAAACAAATTCAATTGAATATTCCGCTGATGGATGCTTTGAGGGAAATGCTAGGCTATGCGAAAATGATGAAGGATCTGATGTCTCAGAAATTTGACTTCTAGGATCTGTCTATTGTAACTCTGACTCAAACTTGTAGTGCGGTAGTGACAAGACCTATGGCTCAAAAATTGTCTTATCCCGGTAGTTTCACTATCCCATGCACAATTGGAAGTTATGCCTTTTCTAAAGCATTGTGTGACTTGGGAGTCAATATCAACTTGATGCCCTTGGCAATCTACACAAAATTAGGCATTGGCAGAGCTAGACCGACCTCAATGTTGTTGCAACTGGATGATCACACGGTGAAAAGGCCGACATGAATTCTAGATGATGTGCTCATCCAAGTGGGGAAGTTTGTATTTCCTATCGATTTCGTTATTCTTGACTGTCAAATTGACGAAGAAATACCAATAATTTTGGGGAGGCCGTTCTTTGCTACTGGGAGAGCATTAATCGATTGTGAAATTGGAGAGTTCAAAATGAGGTTGAATAATGAATAAATAATATTCAATGTTCAACAATCTCTGAGGAGGGATAGCTAATTTGCAAATTGTTCGATAGTGGAGGCGATTGATGTAATACTACTAGAGGAGGCTGAGACCATAAATGTTAGAGACCCGTTAGTAGTTTGCTTGAAGAATTTGGAAGACGTAGATGGTGAAGAATTGGCAGAGTGGGTCATGGCTCTCAAAGGTCAAGGGTTCTGGAAAAGGGAACCCCAGTTTGAGCCACTACACTTAGAAGAAAGAGAAATACCACTTGCGAAGCCAACAATATAGGAGCCAGCACAGTTGGACCTGAAACTGCTTCCAGCTCAACTCAAGTATGCTTTCTTAGGGCCTAACTCTACTTTACCCATTATTATCTCATCTGGTTTATTAGTTATACAGGTAGAACAACTCCTACAGGTGTTACAAGAATGTAAGACTCCTATTGGTTGGAACATGGCATATATAAATGGTATCAGCCCAGCCTTTTGCATGCACAAAATTCTCTTTGAAGAGGGGTACAAACCTTCTAGGGAACATCAAATAAGGCTGAACCCGAACATGAAGGAAGTGGTAAAGAAGGAAGTGATTAAGTGGCTAGATGCGGACATCATTTTTCCGATCTCGGATAGCCTCTGGGTAAACCCAATCTAATGTGTTCCGAAGAAAGGTGGTATGACAGTTGTACAAAATGAGAATAATGAGTTGATTTCAACTCGTACAGTCACGGGTTGGCGAATTTGCATGGATTACAGAAAACTGAATGCTGCCACCCGGAAAGACTACTTTCCCCTGACATTCATTAACCAAATGTTGGAAAGATTGGCAGGGAGGTCTCACTTCTTCTTTTTGGATGGATATTCAAGGTACAATCAGATCACAATAACCCCCGAGGATAGAGATAACATGTCATTTACTTGTCTGTATGGCATCTTTGCCTTTCGAAGAATGATGTTTGGCCTATGCAATGCACTGGACACCTTTCAGGGGTGTATGTTAGCCATTTTTATTGATATTATGGAAGTCTTTATGGATGATTTCTCAGTGGTAGGGAATTCATTCGAAGACTGTCTTCACAATTTGAGAAGAGTGTTGAAAAGGTGTGTGGAGACAAACCTGGAGCTGAACTGGGAGAAGTGCCATTTTATGGTACAAAAAGATATAGTTTTGGGACATCGAGTATCAAGTAAGGGTATTGAGGTCGACCATGCTAAGGTTGACGTGATTGAGAAGTTGCCACCGCCCACTTCGGTCAAGGAAGTAAGAAGTTTCCTTGGGCACGCCAATTTTTACAGGCGATTTAAAAAGGATTTTTCTAAATTTGCTAACCCCTTATGTAAACTGCTTGATAAGGATCACCCCTTTGTGTTTTTTGATGATTGCAAGTTAGAATTTGAGGGGCTGAAGAAGAGACTGGTGACCGCACCAATCATCGTTGCACCCGACTAAGAGCAGCCATTTGAGCTCATGTGTGATGCGAGTGACTATGCTATAGGAGCAGTTATGGGGCAGTGAAAGGACAAAATGGTGCGCCCAATTTACTATGCAAGTAGAACGCTAAGCGGTGCACAACTCAATTATATCGTGACTGAGAAAGAGATGTTGGCTGTGGTGTTTGCATTCGACAAATTCAGGTCTTATTTGATTGGTTCAAGAGTGATTATTTATACTGACCATGCAGCACTTAGGTACTTGATAGCAAAGAAGGAGTCAAAGCCACGCTTAATCCGATGGGGTCTTTTGCTACAAGTGTTCAATTTGGAGATCCGCGATAAGAAAGGAACGGAGAACCAAGTGGCAGACCACCTTTCAAGGTTGGAGGGAGCTAAAAAGAAAGTAGAGGTTGAATACATAACGAAGACATTCCCGAATGAAAAATTACTAGTAGTGACAATGAAAGAGACACCTTGGTATGCTGATATCGCTAACTATTTGGCAAGCAGTATTGTACCTTATGAACTCTCTTCGATCCAAAAGAAAAAGTTCTTTTTGTGATTGTCGGTCCTATTATTAGGATGAACCTCTACTTTTTAAAATCTGTATGGATAACATGATTCAGAGGTGTATCCCCGAGAAAGATCAATCTTCCATTTTGCAGGCCTGTCACGCTTCACCATATGGTGGGCACTTTGGAGGAATTAAGATAGCTGTGAAATTGTTGGAGTCGGGTTTATATTGGCTGACTCTATTCAAGGATGCCCATGCCTGGGTGAGAAGTTGTGATGAGTGCCAAAGAACCGACAACATATCTCGTCATCATGAGATGCCGATGACTACAATTTAAGAGGTGGAAGTGTTCGACGTGTGGGGAATTGATTTTATGAGACCATTTGTTAGCTCGTATAATAACAAGTACATATTTGTAGCAGTTGACTATGTCTCCAAATGGGTTGAAGTAGTGGCTCTTCCAACAAATGATGCAAAATGAGTAATAGGATTTTTAAGGAAAAATATTTTCACACGATTTGGCACCCCGAAAGCTATAATCAGTGATGGTGTGGAACTCATTTCTGGAATAAAGCTTTTGCAAGGCTACTAGAAAACTATGAAGTTCGCCATAAGGTTTCCACGCCTTACCATCCGCAAACGAGCCGGAAAGTAAAAGTGTCTAACAGGAAAACCAAAAGTGTCCTGACCAAGACAGTGAATGCGACTCGGACTCATTGGGCAAGGAAGTTGGATGATGCATTATGGGCTTACCGCACAGCATTTATAACTCCAATCAGTATATCTTCGTACAATTTGGTATTTAGGAAAGCCTGCCATCTTCCGGTAGAGCTTGAGCATAAAGCCATATAGGCATTGTGGCAGTTGAATTTGGATATGGAAACCGCGGTCACAAGTAGAGTTACAGAGTTGCATGAACTCGAGGAGTTCAGGTTCAAGGCATTTGAAAGTAGAAGATTGTATAAGGAAAGGATGAAGATGATGCACGATAAGCACATTCTAGAAAGGAACTTTAAACTCGGAGATATGGTGTTGTTATACAACTCGAGATTGAGATTATTCCCGGGTAAGCTGAAATCTAGATGGTCGGGACCATTTAGAGTTATGCGAGTGATCCCAAGTGGAGCTGTAGAAATTGAGTCAGAAGGTGGAACTAATAGGTTTAAAGTGAATGGGTAAAGGTTGAAATACTAGCTTGGAATGATTGAAGAAAAAGGAGAGAAAGATGTGATGTACTTGAAAGAGCCCCAATATGTGAGCGAAACAGAATCCTGAAAGCCTATGTCGTGCCACGACGTTAAATAAGGCGCCGCGTAGGATCCAACCCACGAATTTAAGTCATTATTAGTATTTGGTTTAGGGTAAAATTAATTTTAGTTTGTTATTTTTGTTTGTCTTGCATGATTAATACACAGATGCAGAGTTCATGGAGAAAATAAGATCACCCCAAAAGGGGTTAGCTTGGAAGATTCACGAATTTTTATAACTGTTAAAAAAAAGGTCTTTATAACATTATGCTAAGAGATTATAGCACAGGGATAACACAACAAGGCGAAAGTTTTCCTTCCTTAACAATGTGCTAAGAGAGTATAGCACAGGGATAGCACGACAAGGCAAAAAAATTTCCTCCTTAAAAGTGTGCTAAGAGAGTATAGCACAAGGATATCACAACAAGGCGATATTTTTTTTCTTTCCTTAACAGTGTGCTAACGGATTATAGCACAGTCATAGCACATCAGGTAAGTAAATTATTTTTCTAAGTCTAAAAAAAATGTAGCCTTCCCTCAAATAAACCCTTCTCCTTAATTCCCCTCCTCAATAAATAATAAAAGAACTCAACCCCTCGCTTTATACTCCCTCCCTCCCTCCCCGATACTCTACCCCAAAGCTGCTGCTCAGACCATCGCCACCACCATCCGGCAACCTGGTAAGTGTCTCTTTCTCCACTTTTCTTTTGTTTCTCTCTCTTCTCCTCTCTTTACTCTCTTCCTCTGCTCTATTCTCCTTTCTTGCTGCCACACAGCCACCCTGTCACCAATAAAATTCTAGGGTTCGCCGTAATTAGTCGGACCCTAGCCCATGTTCTTCTACCCCTATTCCACCACTCTTTGTCGATAGTTTGGTGTAACAGTTTCTAGCCCTAGGACAGAAATAAAAAGAAAAAAAAGAGGAGTTGTGCTTTATTTATGCTAAGTGGCTAGATGATTATGTATATGTCAACCTTGGTTTGAAATTGGATGGTATTGCATAATTATCGACGACGATTCTCGTCTCTTTGGGAGGGAAGTACCCTCCATCAATTGTACAAGGTGCAAGTTCTAAGTTAAGCATACTTAAGCTAAGCACACCAACTATTTGATAATTTGCCTTAACAACGAATGGTAGTTTTCGTGAAGTCTGAGTAGCGAGCCATCGTTTGAAGGTTTTTATGTGTTAATTGGACTGGGTGACACTCTTTTTGGATTTTGTTGGATTTTCAATAATGTGCTTATATTGTTAACTCGATTGCAGTTGTGTGAAGTTTGTGTACTTGAAGTACTTGATCGAATTGTAATGCTACGACACCACTCTGACATGTTCGTAGATTATATTGAATGTTGCAACATATTTATGTGCTCCCCTTGAGTTTGCTTCTTCTGGTAAGATAATGTTGTCATGGCCCCAATTACTACGTGTAGAATGGGTAGGTATGCTCGATTTTGTTGAGGGAAAGTCTGAGTACCCATTTGATTGTCTCTGTTATTAGAATGTGTGTGCTGGAGAAGCTACCAGTCATTATTCTATACTGCAAGATTCGTTAAATTAAGGAAGTTTGAGTACTTAATTCTTAGCTTACAGTCGTCGTAATTGTTTACTTGAACAGAGCAAGGTGCGACTTTGGGAATATTCACCTGTTAGACTCTACTTCTTATAATTTTCTTATGCAGCTGACACTAAATATTGCTCTCCTTGCAGATAACACTATGGCACCTAAACAAATCACAACGGTCATCCTTTCAGGCTGCACCTAAGTCCGAAAAAAAGAATCAGCTGTCTACGGACAAAGAGGTAGTTGGACAGCAGCAAGCAAAGAAACAGAAGGTTCCTGCGCCACTACAGTTTGTCAATGACTAGGCAACAAAGATTTTCCAAATGGTTAAGCGAAAGAAGTACTTGGCGGGAAGACCTGTAGATGAAGAAAAATTGAAGAAAAGGTACAAGGGGATTTGGAAAGATTTAATTGAGAACCGCCAGTGGGGTCCATTGTTCAAGCCAGCAGGTGACGCCAACATCACAATGGTCCAGGCATTATATGCCAATTGGGTATATTGGGAGAGCGGAGTATCTAAGGTGAGAGGGGTTGATATTTACATAACACCGGCGGCCTTTAATGAATATTTAGGACTCTCCAACTAGATGACATCTTCAGTTGGAAAAAGCAGCATGACTATGCTAAAATCAGAGAAGTTCTATGTGATGGCAACAAGCAGGCTAAGTGGAAACGAAAGGGTCGGAGTCGACACCATGTGTTGCCGTATATGTATTTGAACCATATGGATAGATTTATTTGAACTTTATCTGTAATAGGATCTTACCATGCAAGCCTATCATTATTGTGCGACGCACACGTGTGTTTTTGACATATGCTCTTATGGCGGGCATCACAGTTAATGTGAGTGCCCTTATGTGCTTAGAAATGCAGAGGACATTGCGGTGGGCAAGGTGTCATTCATTTTATGCAAATACCCTGACCAAATATATGAAGGATAAGTTTAAGTGTCCAACCAAGGAGGCGATGTGAAGCAGCTAGCTGAGAATAAATTAGACAACTACTCTATGGTCAGGGGTCCCGAAAAATCTATGAAGTTGAGTACTGACCAGAAATTTGATGTGATTATTGATAACTTCAAACAACTGCGGTCTATAATTGTCTCTAAAGTTAAGAAGCGAGAGGAAACTGATAGAGACTTCATGAAGTCTATACCATTTAGTGATGAATTGAAGTTTGCCGTAAACATTGATGAAGATAGTGATGTTCATCCGTCTGAGGACGAAGTCACACCACCCATGTCAGCGGAAGAGGATGATGAAAGTGATGATGAGTCTGACTAGGAGGTGGCACCTCATGCTAATACTTCTACTCTTGCTTTGCCATCCCCAGACCTTGTAGATGGACAGTCTCATAGTGGTCCAATCACTGTTGTTGATGATACTGCAGGTGATGCAAATGTAGAGGACGTTGGTGACTCTGATGTTGTCGACTCCGACTACGATACTTAGAGGGACTATTTCTTCACCCCTGTTCTTTATTTTTCTGTATTGGGGACATTGTAGATTCATAAGTGTGGGGTGGGGGAAAATGTTATCTGTAGTATAGTTTAATTTTTTTTAGTATAGTAATCTCATTAGGTTTTCTTGGACTTGGTTCTTTCCCAGTGAGTTTTTCTTTTGAACCAAGCATTTTTCTTTCTTTCCTTCTGCTTGTAATATATATATATATATATATATATATATATATATATATATATATATATATATATATATATATATATATATATAATAAAAAAGTAGAGAGAACTTGAAGCAAAGAGAATTCACTCCTTGAAAAGCTGAATTTTGTGAGAGTCACCTAAGTTGTTCTTGAACCTCCATTCTGAGCTCATATTTGTACATTGACGGTGAAACAGAGTGACTTGTAAATCCCATGTATATTGTGTGGGGAGTTCTTGTTGTGCATTTTCGTGTATGCATGTCAATCTAGAACTTACCCTACCTGTTATTTGAGGTGAAATCTTAGGAAGTTTTGATCCTTAGAGTGATAGTAGGCCTTCTTTGATATAAACCTCTTGTGCCTAAATTAGCCTACAAAATGAATTCATATCCCTAGCGTCCCAATTCGCGCTTATTAACCTTTTCTTCAGCAACCCATTTTACAAGCCATGTCCATTTTGCATTAGTCTATCTTGTTAACCCATCTTCCCCTTAACTACTTTAGGTTGTGTGATTGGGCAGAAGTTGTGGTTATGAGAAAATATTATGTACTTAAAAATTCAAAATTGTACCAAAGAATGAAAGTTAAGTCCCTTGATACTCCCTTTTTGAAGATCCATTATTTAAAAAAAAGAAAGAAAAAAGAGATGTTGTTGGGAAAAATAAGAGGGAGACAAAAGAAAATAATAAGTTGGGACTTTGGTGCTTGAGCTGCGAAAAAACAAAAAAGAAGAAGTGGAAAGTGTCTACAGAGAAAAGAGTGGGAAACGTAGAAGTTAGTGATGCTTAAAGTGTTTAGGGGAAGATTTAGTCACTATATAACCAAAAGTGTCTAGACCTTACCCCAAGCCAACATTACAAACTTTGAAAATGTCACGCCCCAAAACCGAGGAGTGCGACCGGCGCTCAACCGAGTGAACCCGACTGAGCAAGCCTGTTATATTTCATTCTATCCAGATTCATTCATGAATAAAGAGGAGATGTACTCCGTTAATCAAATACTGAAGATATTTCATTAACCGCTTCCATTTCATTCCCATTAACATCATCATTCAATATTTCCAAAAATAGTACGAGTTTATAGATTTAATGAAAGACATGTTGCCAAATACCAATAGTTCTAATTTAATTCCCAACATCAAATACCACCCACAACCTGTCTACGGAGCCTCTAAGTACAACTGAAGATTAATATGGGAATGTCGGCAACAAGGTCCCGGCTATACCTCAACCACAAAGTACATGAGAAACAAAAGATACATGACCCCAAAATGAAGTGGGGCTCACTAAATCGGCTGAAAGGAGTGTACTGCTATCACTGATCAATGCCACCTGCTGTAGAACCACCTGCATCCATTAAATATGCAGCGCCCCCGGCAAAAGGGACGTTAGTACTGTCGAATAGCACTATTATGTATAGCTAGAAATCCTCTTTCAAAATAGAATGCCCATATGATCTGTACGTGGAAGACATAATATAATGTAATTGAAACAACATGTACAAACAAGGACAACAAAAGGGACACCTATTATCTGCATTAATAATGTGTCTCATTAGACCATCTTTAGTGTTCACCTATCATATTATACACTTGTGCGTTTCTTAGACCGTCCACAGTGTTTATTCATACCGTACATCTATACCTCTTATACACAATGCACCTATGCGTTTCATAGACCGTCCACGGAATTTCATATCACAATTGATTTCATAACACAATATACCTATGCATTTCATAGACCGTCCACAGGGTTTCATAACACAATGTACCTATGCGTTTCATAGATCGTCCATAGTATTTTATAACACAATGTACCTATGCGTTCACAGACCGTCCACAGGGTTTCATAACACAATGTACCTATGCGTTTCATAGACCGTACACAGAATTTCATAACATAATGTACCTATGCATTCACAGACCGTCCACAGGGTTTCATAACAAAATGTACCTATACGTTTCATAGACCATCCACTGGATTTCATAACACAATGTACCTATGCGTTCACAGACCGTCCACAGGATTTCATAACACAATGTACCTATTCGTTCATAGACCGTCCACAGGATTTCATATCATAATGTACCTATGCGTTTATAGACCGTCCACAGGATTTCATAACACAATATACCTATGGGTTTCATAGACCGTCCATAGGGTTTCATAACACAATATACCTATGCATTTCAAAGACTGTCCATAGGGTTTCATAACACATTTGAAACAAAAGTACAAATACGTACATCTCATAACCTTTCACATCACATATCACCTAATCCGTACTTTCAACCACTTACAACATTATTATTTCATTGACTCTCTTGGCCATACATATGATTCTTTATTCATGGCGCAATGACCGTATTTTATATTCCACACTTTTATTTCTTCCCTTTCATAGATCATCATCATAATTATCAACAAGTAGAATATTCCAAAAATCACAACTTTAAGATCATTAGTAATGAAGGCTTTAAACATAATCGATTTCTTTCCAATAAATGGAGTAAAATGATTGGCAATCGAAGCACAAATTATAATCATACACAATTTCCACTCACGAATGTGTAAGAATGCAAAGCACGTTGAAAATTACTTACAAAACATAGCATTAGCTAAAACAGCCACATATGGGCATCACTTGAGTTCATAAACTTTTAACCGATTATATTGTCGAAGTCAATTTTGGAATAGTTGAGTCAAAATTCATTTCATAACCTTTCTCACATTATTTCATTATATCGGCACCATTGGCCACAAGTATACCTTTCACTATTGGCACGTTGGCCACACTTTATATTCCCAATTTACTGATTTCACTTAGAACCATTTTTATAGGTTATCAATAATAAGACATTCCCAAGTAAGACTTTAGGTATACATATGAGCAATTAAGAGTCTTAAGAATATTGAAATTTTCTCACACAATTTGTCATACTAAAATTCATTTGAAATACAATTCAAGCCACCACATTTTAATATGCAACCCATACTTTGAAACTCATGAAAACATTATGGAATTCAATTCCAAGAGAGAACGTTTAGCCAACATACCTCACTTGAGCTTCCTTACACTCTAAATGTTCCGAAATTCTTAGCAACTTCAATCTATTTTAGAAATATAACAAATTAAATCGAAATTAGGAAGATAATCATTGTTCTAGCTTATTTGAGCATTTTATCAAACACTAGATGTGCATTAAGGTTTCAATATCCTTTTATGGAGGATTCCATCATCTCACAACCCAACCTTTATCATTTTTAGCTCAACAATGTTTCTACGCTCCTTGATAACACATGCATGTAAAATAACCAACCCTCTTGCCCAGAAATTATCTTGCTTATTATCCATTTCTACACAAAATTTGAAATTGAAGGTTAGGGTGTAGAATCTTACCTCTAGGATGAAGACCTAGTGAGTTTCCCTTCTCAATCTTCCAAAATTGGGGCACGAATTGAAGAACAATTATTGGAGAACACCTTCTCACTCTAGGGCACCCTCTCTCACTCTAAAATGTTAGATATTAGCTCAAAAATGACCCAAAGAGTGTACTTAACGAAATAGGGTCGGGTTTTCAAAACCCAAAAATGAAGCTCCGAAACAGGTTCTGCGGTCGCATATGCGACCGTATAATGGTTATGCGGACCGCATATTGGTCGCATAGTTGGTGTCCAAAATGACCAAAAATCTGCATGAGTCTGCGGTCACTATGCGGTCCGCATAACAGTTATGCGGTAGCATAGTACACCGTATAACAATTATGCGGTCGCATAGTCGACCGCATAATCGCTTCCAATAGACCCAAACAACTGCATCACTCTGCGGCCATTATGCGGTCCGCAGAGTGATTCTATGGTCGCATAATGGACCGCATAAATGCACAGTTCTGCCAAAAATATTCCTTTACTTTCCTGTGTATTGTTCAACCCAAAAGGTCAGAGCTATAATCCTCAAATACGTAAGCCTAGTCCGGCACCATAAAACATTATTTTCTTTGCAACTTTTACCGGGCTTTACACTTAAGTTCTTCAAAAATTTTCGGGGTGTTACAGAAAAGTCCTACTTGACTGTGGATTGAGACTCCTACATTAGTGGATAGTAACAGAATGGGCAAGCTGATGGCACTGTATGTGTTGCATGTGAAATTCCTTGATGAGTGTGAGTGTTTTGTTTTATATTCCCTAGTGCTTGTGATATGTTACTAAAGATGTGTGCTTTGGGGGCATTTCTTTGTTTGTGAGGTACAATGGGATTTGTGAGGAGCAAAGTTTCAAGTTTCAATAGATGAATATGAGCAAAAGAAAGGTGTTCACTCTTGTGGTTGATATCTATGAATGATTACTTGACATAGTGTTTGAATGAGCTTGACTTCTTCTATGTGACTTGTCTGTGATATCATGTGTTTGCTCGATGACAAGCAAAAGTCTAAGCATGGGGTGGTGATAATATGCTAGAATTACATGTAATTGGATATGTTTTACCCCTACTTTGATATTTTTTAGGTGTTTTGAATGTTGAAAGATGACCAATTGAGCTTAATTGTTGGAGTTTATTATGTAGGAATCCAAGAATGAAGAATAGAGGCGCTTTGAGCAATAATGAAGCTAAAAGGCAATTTTTGAAGAAAAAGAAAATCGGACCAGGTAGTGAAGTAACTTCGAAAAGCACAAGGAAAGTACAGAAAAATCTGGAAAACACAACCAGGCCCTGTGCGAAGCACAGCTATAGCACAAGGGCAAATTTGCCTGCGTCTTATCTTGAGGGACAACTTAGTCAATTGGCTTAGGGACGTGATATAAAAGCTTTAAACCCTTATTTTAGCCACATGCTTGACCTGAAAGGCAAGAAACACCATTGTTGAAGCAAAGTTAAGCCCGAAAGATCCTCAAGTTCATTCAAGAAGATGAATCGAAGAGTTTCTCTCTACTTTTCTATCTTTATTTCTATGAATATTGGTTTGACAATGGTTTATGTATTTTTTAGTAGTGTTATGAGTAGCTAAACCCGTCATCTAGGGTTGATGGAATCAATTGATGGATGAATTCTTGATTGCGTCTTGATATAATTGAGTCGTTATTATTCTTTAATTGTTCAACTATATATTTCTTGTGATTAACTTAAGGGCCCTTGATTAATCGTATCTAGTTATTTTGTGTTGCTTGAGAAAGAACACTTGATTAGATTGTTGAACAACGCCACTTTAGAGTAAGTTAAGAGATTGATTGCTTGAATTTAAAAGTGGGATTAGAGATAACGAAGCTTTGGCGTGATATTTATGAGTTGTACAAATTATCAACTAGAGTAGTTCGAGAGAATACTTCTAGTAAATTATCGTAATTGATCGAGAGATAATTACGGTAAATAAAGACTCATCATCTTTAGAGAGTGTTACGGCGGGATTATAGCTAACGTGTCAGGAATTAATCCGATAATTGGGGAAAACGTAAACCCTACATCCTTGAATTTAACTCCATTCTTGCTAATTGATAGTTTTTTATTGTTATTTCTCCTTAGTTAAGTAAATTCTGTTAATTCATAAATTACTTCTTAAACTCTGAAAGTTGTCTGAGCTTATCATTAGCGATACTAAAAAGTTGTGGCAAATACGTTAGTTCCCTATGGGATTCGACTCCGGACTCTTGAACCGGATTTGTTTTGCAGCGACCGCTTAGTCCTTTTTATAAGGCATAGTTGGGCGTGATTAATAATATATTGAAAAAGTTGAAATGAATATAATCATGAATAAATGAATTGAATCGGAAATAGTATAACCAAATTTCACTCATGGCTTTCATAATCTAAAACATTTTGATCTTCTTCTGGGGTAAATACATGAGTATATTATGATTTTGGAAGCACAACAATATTGACAATTTGATATGATACCTTAAATAAAAACAAAAACAAAAAAAATGGGGGTGGGATCTGTAAAGTTTTGGTTACCAAGTGAGAGCAAAAATGTACAGTATTGACAATTTAGCTTCAATTTCCTAATATGGAATTCTAGATCGGGTGAAACCTAGCATATCAAAATCAGACCGATTCATACATAATTTCAGTCTCCAGATCTCCACAAGTTTTCATAAGTTCCCCTAATTTATGTGGTAGTTTTATGAGCGATTGAATTGAAGAAATGGCGCAAATATGGATCAATTTGAAGCTTATTTTCGTAAAGCGAATTTGGATCAAGATGGAAGAACTAGTGGTTCTGAAGCCGTTGCATTTTTTAAAAGGATCTAATTTACCTCAACCTGTTCTAGCTCAGGTACTCTCAATATACTTGTAGTTGAATTGTGCTATCTTAATGTTTATATAGTTGTACTTGTGGTTGAATTGCGTATTATAATGATCTCAAAATACTCAAATAGTTAACTAAATTGTCCGAGCGATATAAATGAACTCGAAGAGCACATGGAATTGTTTTAGTATTGGAAAGTTTGTCTACTAGGTAACGCTGAAGAACAATTGTAGCATGAATTCCAGGGGAATTGTTGCTCCCAAACGCACACGCACGTATCGAACCCACAGAGTGTGATTATACTAACTATATTCACCAAGTCGGATATCGAACCCACAGAGATTTGTATCAACTACTCACTAAATTCACCAAGATTGTTATTCAGTCAAGCCAAAATCGAGTTCAAGAGTGTGATTATACTAACTATATTTCTAAGTAGTAACTAAATTATCAAGAGAAACATAATTGTGGTGTATTTAGTAGAGATAAATATTCCAGGGTTGTGATCGATTCACCAATATTATTTTGTTCTAGTTAACTCTCCCTTTCACACAATTCACTCATGGTTGCTAATTAATCGAACAATTGCTCTTATAGCCTTCTCCCGAAGTACTACTCGCCTATTAAAAATAGATTAACGCCTATCTTCCTATGAAATCAATCTATTAAGAACTCATTAAGATTATAATATTTAATTAATTACGGTGACTAGGTATATTCCTATCTTAACCACAAATCCACCCTCCCAAGAGTTAAGATCGTTCCCTCTTCAATTGAAAGTGCGCCGCAGGCAACGCCCCACGCTACTTGTGGCCCTTAAATTTTCACTTTTGCTCTTTTCTACCCAATTTCGCTCCAATTCGCGCCCGTTCGTCCCAAATTGCATACGAATGATTCCTACACATAGAAATACCACATATTAGCACAAATCATCATATTATACGTCTCAAATCTTCGAGATATGAGCAAAATGTGAGGCAATATATATCAAAATATGCATACATTAAGCCGATTATCAACACTCCACACTTAGACTCTTGCTCGTCCTCGAGCAATGGAACTATATTAACCCCCAAAACATACCTACCAGTATGAAAGATCACTTCACCATTAATTCAATCAAACACCCTACCTTTGGACTATGATCAATATCAGCAATTAAGTATGAACACACAAATTTCACATTCTTCATGTTCGCCAAGTATACACAATGTTATTCAACCAACTCAAGCAACCTCTCCACAACCACCTTACCTCAAGAGACGACTCTTTACCACTAAGCATCCTCAACTCACGTATTCACCCAACAAAAGAAAGTGTACAACATCATCAATCTGTCATGAGACCAAGTGCCCTCGCCACAATAAAAGAGTGAATATAAAAGTAGTCCATACATCAAATATGTCATTGAACATAAATTAAGGATATCACACAATTGAACAACATTCACTCACCCTCATAAAGAATTCATGTGCATCCCGTGGTCGTACCATAAGCTTGCCCGTAGTGTACATCTCTACTAATCTAAGCTAGCCAAATCTAAGATCAATTAGGACTTTAAGATTGTAATGTAGGATAAGGAACGGGTAGGATACATTTAGGAATAGTGACTAACCCTCCTAAGCACTTTAATACACTACACTCACAAATCACGCGCATTTTCTTTTTAACCCATTCACTTGTCATACACCATATATAACATTGTCCTCTTTTCAATTCAGCACCTCTATACTCACACTAGCACAAATTAGTAAGAATTAGAAGTGTGTTTGTGTTTCTTTTTTCTACATACCTTGACTATCAATTTTTTTTCCTTTCTTCTACACACACTCCACATATTAAAGTTCATCGGCTAGTGACTTTTGATTTCAAATTTAGTGCACCAAAGGTCCCTTCCATGGTTCCACTCAAAAGCTACTCCCCAAATCTCTCACTTTACTTCTTTTAGCGACTGTATCTTAGGAGTAAAGGTTCAACAATCTCACATTAAGAATAAAATAGGGGTATGGCTTGTAATGTTGGTGCCAAGGAAACGGTCTATAGGCTCAAAGGGGCTAGCAACGAAAAATTTTATCTTTATGTGACAAGCACATGTATGGTCAAGCAAGAAACGCCTACGTCATCTCCTAGACTAGCACAATTTAATGATTTTGCATTGATTTACATACGGGACAAGTTCTAAACTATACAAGATCGCATAGAATATCAACAATCCTTACACACACATGGCACTTGACTTACTCAAGACAGTTCTATGTGACTCTCGAGTCAAGCAAGCATAGCAAGTTGAGAATTTTTAAACAACAATGCACTAGGTGGCATATAAGTCAACCAACTGAGAAAAAGGCGTCAAAGAATAGGCTACTTACTTTACTTGGGCATTACAGTTCAAATCAAATATTCAAAAAGACAGAGCACATGCCATAACTTAATTTACCAATACTAATCATGTCAACCAGTACCTGAGAGCACCTCAGTTTTCTCCCTTATCCTATTCCAAAAAAAAGATATAATAAAACACCTGGTTCGAGCTACACCCTTGGAAAAGAACCGACATCCAAAGAAAACCCAAGGGATACTACCTAACTATCCTAAATTACAATAGAAAGTTTTTTTGGTATTTTTAATCGGACTTTAATTCCTCAAGAAAATTGTCCAACAGATCCATCGTCGGGAAAAGTCCGAGCTTTTTCTTATTTTTTCTTTTTTTAGTTTTCGGTTTTAATGTAATCTAGCTAATTAGACTAAGTTAGTCTTAAACTAAGCTAAACGATAATAAAAAATAAAACAATAACACTAAAAAAACAATTATACAATTACAAGTCAAGGAGTATTCCCCCACCCCACACTTAAATAATGCATAGTCCCTGATGCATAATAAATTCAAAACAAAGTAAGGTGGAAAGAAAGAACTCCCTGCTAGTCAGAATCTGCCTCCTCGGGATGCTCCCCAAATGCGACTATGGGCTCATCATCATCACCTAAGGGTACCAAAGCAATTGGCCCCGTAACTTAATCACCATCCGCATTCTCATCATCAGATACCTTGTGAGTGTTTTCATCCTCAAACGGATGAATGAGACTGCCTGGTGCTATGCCCAACATCTCCTTGGAAGAACTAGAGAGATCATTTTGCAAGTGCATGCGCTCTTCATCTGACACCTTTAGCCTGCTCATTATAACATTGAGGGAATTGTAAAGGTACCTGTTAAAATTTTCGTCCCTCTCATTCCTAGCAGCCTGGGTGAGCTTGGATGTGGACTCTAGCAGGGATGTGATATCTAGCAATGTCGTGGGTGCCTCCACTACCTCATCATAGCCAGGGTACTCCGGTACCCCACGAGATAGCATGTATTGTGTTAGGATGTTTCCAAAAAAAGCCTTTTGATCCTCCCTCCAAACCGGGTGCAGGCCATTTCTCCGAGCATGAGCTCACCCACATTTAGGGGTCGTTCGGTCATCAGAAAGTAGATCACGTACACTCGAGCTCGAGTACACTCATTGTTATGCTTAACGGGCATTATTCTAGTCTGCACAATGTTCTAACATACCTTGTCCGTCTTGTTGAAATCGAACTGAAGCATCTCAAGGTGAGTGTTTCCCTTATTCCACATCCACTTCGCATTAGAGTCAATGCCACAAAGTGTGTGACGTATAGCCTGGTAGCGTGGACTTTTGACGAACTTTCGTAGCCTCCGTGGATTTGGGCTATTTACTCCCAAGAAGCGACACACGGCTTCCCTATCCATTGGAATTTCCTTTCCTCTGACCCATGACATGTCCATGCCCTCGTTCCAATTGGCATAAAACTCTCGTACCATGCTCATATTTGCAGGTCTCGGACATTCGAGAAGCTTATCCATCTTCTTTTCTATCAACCTTGAAATTATATCTGGGAAGTTCCTTTCTAGGGCCCTTACATTAATCCCCATTTCGGAGACATATTTCCCATATGGAACAAAATTATCATGCCATTTGATGGCAACATCTCGAACTAGTTCCACCCGAGGCCTTGGTGGCCTTGTTGACTCGCTAGAAATTTGCTTTCCCTTAGCTTGCCGCGAAGAACTCTCGCCTTGCTTGTATTTCTTGGTAGGGGGAGTAGTAGTGGAGGACTTCCCACCCCTTTTCCTTTGGCGGCACCGTCACGAGCCATAGCAACCTACACACGATAAACACAAAGATGAGAATAAATCAAGAATTTTGCCTAAGGTCATCGTGAGAGGCAAAGATGACCCCACAATTAAAATTGAAGGCTATGTATAATTGAATCACACTATTGGTTCAACTTGTACCGGTATGTCATCACCATGCTATATGTACTCAAGACTTCCTTATGCCATACAATTCAAGTAATTTAACATGGTCATAACTTAACTATGGTGCAAGCAAGCAAAGCTAAAGTTCACATTACTACTCTAATATAGTACACTAACTACGACTTACCATAGTTTACAGCAAGATACAACGCCCCCAAATACCCCACACTTTGCCCAACCTCATATACAACTACACTCGGCTACTCAGAATTCACCAGTGCTCAAATTATTCTCTTATGTATTTTAGCAAACACCTTGTGGGCATCGATTTTGCTTCTCTTATTTCAACTATGATGGAGCAAGGTGGCCCTCCCAAATTAACATGAAGTAAAGGGAATTATAGTTTACTACTTTAAACACAAACTCACAACCAATTTCGTGCATATTAGGTCCACCCACAATAACAACAAAGCATGTTTAAGAGACCTATGGGATTGGGGTTGTTGGAGAAGGAAGACTAAAATTACACTAAGAAACTTCAAAATACAAGAAAAAAGATACAAAGAAGAATATACCTTTGAGTCTTGAGATGAAAGTGAGCAAGAAAAGTGAAGAATTCTGAGAACTTGAGAGAAAGCAAAAACAAATGAGGAAGAATAAGAAGAGAGAGGGCAGGCATGCATTTTAGTTAGAAAAGAGGGTTTTTTTTGGGTAATTGGGTATTTTAATTTAGGTGGGGGTGAGTTTAGGTAATTGGGTATGGACTAGGTTTAGTGTGTATGTAGGTAATTGGGTTAGGTAATTTAATTAAATACAGAAACAAAAAAATATATACTTACCTGTTGACCCCCTAGCCTAGCGCCCCATGCTAAGGCTGGCGATGGGTTGTTTGTTGCACACTGTAAATTGCGCCCCAGGCAGCGTGGGCACTCGTTTTGGATATATATATATATATATATATATATATATATATATATATATATATATATATATATATATATATATATTGTTGATAAAATCCCTCCTACCGAGCACTCAATACATACATTATACATACCCCATATCATTCCCACCTATGATTTTTACAACTACAAAGAAAATAAAAAATAAATTAGTCAACTCTAACTAGAAGAAAACACAAAAACTAAGCTACGAAAGCAATAAAAATTGGGTTGCGTCCCAACAAGCGCCTGATTTAACCTTGGTCTTCTCAGGATCAATTATTCCTCCTCAATAATGCTTTACTCTCTGTCTATTCACCAATAATTTTCTTTCACCATTCAATGCTCGCAGCTCAATTGCACAATAAAGGGTGACTCTCATTACCTTAAACGGGCCTGACCATCTCGATTTTAACTTCCCAGGAAATAGCTTTAGTCTAGAATTGAATAATAATACCTGTTGGCCTGGCTCGGGGAGACGCGGTTTGATATGCTTGTCATGCCATCTTTTTGTCTTTTCTTTGTAAAGCTTAGCATTTTCATAAGAGTGCAGCCTGAACTCATCTAACTCATTCAACTGCAAGAGTCTTTTCTCGCCCGCAGCTTCAAGGTCCATATTTAACTTCTTAATGGCCCAATATGCTTTGTGTTCAAGTTCAACAGGCAAGTGACATGCCTTCCCATAAACTAGCCTATACGGCGATGTCCCATTTGGCGTTTTGTATGCAGTTCTATATGCCCACAAGGCATCATCTAATTTTGCAGCCCAATCTTTTCTATTCACACTCACTATCTTCTCTAAGATTTACTTTATTTATCTATTAGACACCTCAACTTGTCCACTTGTTTGAGGATGATATACCGTCGCAACTCTATGGAGGACTCCATATTTAGCTAGAAGGTTATTCAACAATCGATTGCAAAAGTGTATCCCTTCATCATTAATCAAAGCATGTCGAGTCCCAAACCTCGAAAATATGTTCGTTTTCACAAACGCAGCTACCACCATGGCATCATTTATTGGCAATGCGATCGCCTCTACCTATTTTGACACGTAGTCAACTACTAGTGAAATGTATTTGTTTCCTCTGGACAATGGGAATGGTCCCATGAAATCTATCCCCCACACATCAAAAATCTCGACCTCCAGGATGTTATTCAAAGGCATTTCATGCCTCTTTGTGATTTTCCTGTTCTCTGACACTGGTCACACTTCTTAACAAATGCATGGGCGTCCTTGAATAATGTTGGCCAATATAAACCGGATTGTAATACCTTTGCAGCTGTTCTATCACCTCCACGATGGCCTCCATAGGGTGATGCATGACAATCATACAGCACTAGTTCGACCTCCTTTTCAGGTATGCATCTCCTCATCATTTGGTCAGTTCACTTCTTGTACAAATATGGCTCATCCCAATAGTAGAAGTTGACATCATGTAAAAACCTCTTTCTAGCTTCAGATTCAATTTCAAAAGAAAGTACCCCGCTCACCAGATAATTCACATAGCCCGCGTACCATGGGGGAGGGTCTTGGATGATAGCAAAAAGTTTCTCATCAGGAAATACTTCTTTAATTTGGCCACCCTCCTCCACGTGGTCGTGATTTTCTAGCCTTGATAGATGGTCAGCTACTTGGTTCTCTATGCCCTTCCGATCTCGTATTTCCACATCAAATTCCTTCAACAACAAAACCCAACGCATCAATCTAGCCTTAGATTCCTTATTTGTAAATAGATACCTGATTGCTGCATGATCAGTATGGACTATGACTTTTGTTCCCACCAAGTATGCCCGAAATTTCTCAAAGGCCCACACCACAACTAACAACTCATTTTCAGTGGTGGTGTAATTTAGTTGCGCATCATCAAGAGTCTTACTCGCATAGTAGATGGAATAAAATATTTTTTCCTTCCTCTAGCCTAGCAGTGCCCAAATAGCATGGTCACTTGCATCACACAAAAGTTCAAATGGTAAGGACCAATCTGGTGCGGCAATAATGGGGGCAACTACCAACTTCTTTTTGAGCTCTTCGAATGCTTTCAGGCAGGCGTCGTCAGAATTGAAAGTCATATCTTTTTCAAGCAACCTGCACAAAGGAGTAGCAATTTTAGAAAAATCATTAATAAAGCGTCGATAGAATATCGCGTGTCCCAAGAAAATCCGGACACCCTTCACAAAAATAGGTGGAGGTAATTTTTCAATTGCCTCCACCTTCGCCGTTTCAACTTCAATGCCGCTCATAGATACTTTGTGACCCAACAATATTGGTTCAAGTGTTGGATAATTGAAAATACTAAGAAAAGATGGAGACAATAGAGATCTCTTTGCTCTCGAATGTTTCTCGTGCGTATTTCCTCTTCAAAGTGGCGTCTGTCCCTTCAAAATTGGATTAGGTTGGCTTTTATATGAGTTGGAGGCGTCTTGGGGTCGAAATAACCGAGTCCTAGTCAAAACCGGACAACTTGCGTTTTGAGCATCCAAGGCAGCGCTGGCCCTGGCACACAACTTCTCAACAGTTCGGGAAAGTGCGTCACAGGCAACACCCCACGCTACCCGTGGCCCTCAAATTTTCACTTTTGCCCTTTTCATCCCAACTTTGCTCCAATTCGCGCCCTTTCGTCCCAAATCGCATCCGAATGATTCGTACACATAGGAATACCATAAATTAGCACAAATCATCATATTATACATCTCAAAACTTTGAGACATGAGAGAAATATGAGGGAATATATATCAAAATATCCATACATTAAGCCGATTATCAAGAATCAGTGATTCACCTTATTTCAAACCGACTGACCACATTTAGACTGTAAACTAGTGGGGAAATGATGCACAGACTATGATGAATATTCATGCAGGTCATTGGGTTCTTAGTTGACATGATAAGATGAACCCGCCATCTCTGCCCATGGGTTTCAAGAAATAAGTTACTGATTGTAAGAGGACTGAAGAGAGTGGTTGAGAGTGGGAGAAACTGTTGGGTTTAAGCTTCTTAGAGCTTAAAATAGAGTGAATGGGAAATGGAGGGAGCATGTAATTTTTTGAATTTCCCTCTCTGACAAAGGCACATTGTCCCATATTGGAGGAGAAAAAGAGTTTTGATGGGTATATATACAGTTGCACTTCTTCTAGCTCTTAAAGAGTTGAGAAGAAGGCAGGCCTCTCGCCATCGTTGATTCGAATTCGGTCAAATGATCTGATTGATTAATTAATTTTTTAGACCAAAATTTATTTTTTAATATTAACGCAATATTATCAAAGTAGGGTATGTTAGCCATGTGGTATTTATGTTAGTTAGTCATGGGTACTTTAGCCTTTTTACCCATTTTACACACGTGACTCGTGTGAGGGAGTTGTATATAACAAACACTCTGTATTAACAGAGTCGGTTACTATAATAGAATGAAATGATCTTCTTCCTCATTCATCTTCTTCTCTCTACACGGCTTTCTTCTTAATCACATGCAACTGCGATTTCCTCAAGTTCTGTACTCGAATTCTATCATGGTATCAGAGCGAGCGATTTGAGATTAGATCGAAGATTTCAAAATTCCAATTGATGGCCATTTTTGAAGATTGAGCTGGTCTGTCATACCGAAAACTGGAATCTGCAAATTGATCACAATCACCCACTATTTCTATAAAGTAACACCCCTGGAATATCATTGATTGATATCAAGCTTACAAGACCTAAAAACTACGAGCTATGGAGAAGATCAATGAGAATGACGTTGTTGGTGAAAAACAAGTTAGGGTTCATAGATGGAACCTGTCTGAAAAGCTCTTACATATGTGAATTAGGGAATCAATGGGAATGATGTAACGTCGTGGTGCTTTCATGGATTGGTCGCACTATATCTACTTAATTATTGCCAAACAGCATCTACGCATCAGATGCGAAGAAGGTATGGAATGAATTTAAGGAACGTTTTAACAAATCGAGCCTTACTAGGTTTTATCACTTGTGGACAACAATAGGAACCCTAAGGCATGGTACAAACACTATAACATCCTATTATACTAAAACAAAGGAGTTTTGGGATGAAATGGATCTAAAGGTTCCAAGAGCAGGATGTGATTGTGAGGAAACTAGGCTTTTCTAGATCAATTTAAAAACTTACACTAACTGCAATTCCTTGTTGGTTTAAATGAAAGCTACAGTCTTGTGAGAAGTGAGATCCATCTTAAAACACATGTGTTAACTGTGAATCAAGCGTATGCACTAGCAGTTCAGGAAGAGAGTCAACGAACACTTAGTGTAGCTAATTCAGACAAGGAGCCTTTAACTATGCTGGCTGGAAGAGGACAAGGTTTCAAGGCTGCAAGGAAACCGGGTCACATATGTGATTACTATAGTTACAAAGGTCATTTGAAAGAGAATTCTTACAAGATTATAGGCTATCCACCAGACTTTAAAAGCAATAAAAAGCCTCAGAACCCTGGTGTGGAAGGATATGCTAACATATCAGCAGGAGAAGGAGGGAGTTATAACACTACTCCTCAGACACATGGGCATTACTTCACAGAAGATCAATATAAACAACTGTTGGGATTTTTAAACAAGCCAGATCCTGATCTAGGTGACTGTCATACTTTAATGGCAGGTATAACTTCATTATTGTCCAAGGCATTTAACTATGATTGGATAATAGATGCGGGTGCTTCACATCATGTTACACCTTATAAAGAAGTGTTAGACATTGTAAGAAAGATTGAAAACCAAAATAACAATGTTGTGCAAGTACCTACATGAGGTAAATGTCATGTAGCACATACAGGAAATGTTTCTAAACTGACTAGGAATTGTCATATTGTGTTGCATTTTCCCCTGATTTTTGTGTATTTCAGGGTCTCTACAGTGGGAAGGTTTTGAGGATTGGTAAAGAACACAATGGTTTGTATCTGATGAAGAAGGAGCTCAAAAAGGAATTCATAGCTATAGTATGAAATATTGTGCAAGTACAGGAAAATTCACCCGCTTCTGTGAAACTCGACCGCATATGCGGTCCCAGCCTTCCCCAGCCTGAACCGCTCCTGTGACCCTGATGGCCGCTTCTGCGACTCAGCACCTGCGTCCCTAACCTCGCAGGTGCGGTTACACTAGAAGACAGTAGCTTCAACACCTTCATAAGGCCAAATTCAATCTGCTAACCATCCGGAATCCACCCAAGGCCCCCGGGACCTCAACCAATTATACCAGCACGTACTAAAATACCATACGGACTTAGTCGAGCCTTCAAATCATGTCAAGAAACATCCAAATTTTGCCGAAACATCCAAACATCAAGAAACATTCGATGCCGAAACCTTTCATATCACGTCTGATTGACCACAAATTTTGCACACAAGTCGCATTCGACATTATAGACCTACTCCAACTTTCGGAATCGGAATCCGAAACCAATATCAAAAAGTTCGCTCCCGGTCAAACTTCTCAAAAGTCTTCAAATTTCTAACTTCCGCCAAATGAGCCCGAAATAACCTACGGACATCCAAATCCACTTCCGGACGCGCTCCCAATACCAGAATCACCATACGGAGCTATCCTCGGAATCCCAAACAGACATCGATAATATTGAAATACACCTCAACTAAATTTTATGAAATTCTTCCAAAATGCCAACTTCCACAATAGGTGCTGAAATGCTCCCGGGTCATCCAAAACCCGATACGGACATACGCCCAAGTCCAAAAATCATCATACGAACCTATTGGAACCTTCAAATCCCGATTCCAGGGTCGTTTACTCCCACATCACACTTAGTCAATTCTTCCAACTTAAAGCTTCTAAAATGAGAATTTTCTTTCCAAATCAACTTTGAACTTCTCGAAATTAAATTCTGGCCACGTGTGTAAGTCATAATACCTGAAGCGAAGATGCTCAGGGCCTCAAACCGCCGAACAATGTGCTAGAGCTCAAAACGGTCGGTCGGGTCATAATATTCTCTTCCACTTAAACATACGTTCGTCCTCGAACGTGCTAAGAACTGCTCTGGAGTTGTCCAAAATCTTTATTTAACACCTCGTGCACCTACATGTGCTACCACAACCAAGTTGAGCACATTTACTTGAGCAAACCTTAAAATCCTTCCTTTTATCTAGTCAAATATGCCTAAGAGTCAAATTCCAACATCTGAAATTCTCTACCAGGTATGTTTCCAACATACGAACACCGTATCCATCACTACATGATGTACCAATACATGATTGTATACTCTTACTGAATTCAAACCATGCATTGCATTACCCGCATGACCATAATGACATCCCCTGACAACAAGAGCCTAAATCCCACGAATTTGATGCCCACAACATACCTCATGATGCATATAAGTCCCGTTTCAGCTCTCACAATACTGCCACGACAGAAGAGATGTGTAGAAACTGATGACCACCTGCCGAATCACAACTCATGGAGTCTCTCCTCCCGACAAGAACCATTACCTCATTCTGGACTGAATATCGATATTCACTCTTTATTGCGCCTCACATAAATCTGATCGCACTAATCCCAGGTTTAATAATCTCGTCTCACCCAATTCAAGCTATTCAGGCAATAAGCCACCTCAGACACTCCCAAAAGTCTTACATGATGCCACAATGTGCCAACAAGCTACAAACTCGAACGTGATACATAAGGGAAAACGAACTCTGGAAAGAACTACTCAACCCACATAACTAATTTAAACAACCTAAAAGATACTACGAACCTTCCTTAGAAAATGAGAAGCAAAACACACAATAAATAGATATGGGAAATCATAGCCAACATCACACTATTGCGGCGTGCAACCCGATCGACATATGATACCGTTGCGGCGTGTAACCCGATCCAACCATGATACCTGTGGCGGCGTGCCACCCGATCAACATATAATAATCTATAAGGAAATACTTACCGAGCTAAAATGCTCATACCTACGAAATACCCGAATATCAACAACAAGCACATGAAATGCATAACACAAATCCTAGGTAGACGGATAGTGCTATACTCTACGAAACTCAAGCACAACTAAGGTACAATAAATTACCTGTATCTTGAGAGCCATCCTGCTCTCACAAAACCACAAATTACACAGGATCTCAACACGAATGCGAATAATCAAACCACCTCACAACTCACATGGCACAATAGAGATTACACGGAATGGATTAACAAAGATAACATCCAACCCCGAAGACTCCTCCGTAAATAACGCTAAGCTGAAATGAAAACATTCGGCCTGATATAGAGCCCACATTCACATTTAGATCCACCCACGGACCTCGAGCTGATTCTGACCGTACCATATTATGCTAATAACCTTTCAAGGATCCACACTAACCCTTTTTTTCCCATGACACACAAGAACATCCATCAATCTGGCACAAACATCCACAGTTCGTAAATAAATAAATAGAACGTCTTCCAAGCCTAAACCCTCACATTAGTGATAGTACCATAATCTCCATACTTGGTTCCAATCTTCAATCAATCAAGTGACCATAGGTCACACTTATACCGTCTTCCCGTGGGATACGCTCCCACGACCTTCCTCACCAGGTAACAATGTCTGCACATCCATACCACCGGCCATACAATGTTGTAAGGCGAATCGAGAATCCTCAAATCAGTACACAATGCCTCTTACACGGGACATCGATCTCTCAGGCGATGCTAAAGACAATACCAGCTTATTCTAACCATCTGAATCCTTTCTTGCTCATCCGAACTCGTGATATTCTTATCAACACCAAACTGCGACCTTGATCCACAACTCCCAATTCCCATGCCGCTCACTGTACCTAACATGCCAATATGCGAGAATACAAAAATTCCATAATAACCCCTAATCCACTGATAGAATAAATACTCCATCATATAGCAATGTTCCAATTAACTCATTGCAGGAGAACCATTGCGACACGCGACCAAATTCTCATAACTGCAGGAAATACAACCCTAAGTAGTGGTCTGAACCACCATAATGCTTCCGGGATCCATCTACACATAACATGCGATAATAATCGAATACTTATCAATAAATCAAATTACGGCAGTCATCACGCTTCGCACGTACCGCCACAAATCACATGTATAACTAAACACGCTGAAAGAACTAATCATTGCCCCTATCATGCCAATTCAACCATCGCTAACCAATCTGACTTCTTCTAATTTACTCTGGACTTGCCTTAGGAATAATAGTAGCTCCATCCAAACATAACGAACTCAAATCTGCACTGATCCTGAGTGACCTTATTTCACGAGACCACTTTGTCTCTAAAACCCACGAACCATCTCATACCCTCCTTGTGCACATCTTCGCATCTTCAACTGGTACACCCATTTTGGAAATTCCTCTATGAATCCGAAGTTATTTCCTCCCGTCCCTCCAAATGTTGCACCACAGACCGAATAGAACATAGAACACTCCAAGCCCCCTTTCTATAACCCACTACAATAGCTCAATACATAACCATACTACGGACTCGAAATCCTTAGGGACCGCATTTTAACCTTTGAATCCACTAGGATCGTTGATGAGAGTCACCCACTCTGTCTTGGTCACGAATATAATCAAACTCCAAGGCCCTGATAGCACGTGAACACCCTCTCATCGAAGTACTCGGTTGAATTCCTTTCCCTTGTACATTACTCCCACTGGAAGCAGAAATTCTGAGTCTTCTCAAAACTGAACATGAATCGATAAGGCCCAAATATAGCACACATTCTTCGAATCCTTTGCTCAAATTACCATTGATATTTTCTTTCCTTAGTTGTAATAACCCACCAATACACTGATAACCAGAAACCTCACAAGTAGACAGCCATGCAATCCAATCGTAGGCGGTGGGGCTCTCCCACTTAGCTTGAAGCTACAATTTTATAACCCTGGAACCTACCAAGATTCCTTATTCTTCATTGACATGACCTCGCACAATCGACCCGCTAAATTCCTTGAAATCTTCCTGTTAACCATTTCATGAACACTCTAAATCACTTTACATATTCGACCTCTTACCGGATAGCCAGTAAAATTCTTCATAGAAGCTTCATCAACACCACGCAACCGCTAAACTCCTCACATGAGATATCCCACCTGTGGAAATTCCATGCCGACCTCTTTTGACGATGTTGCACCGAGTACAATTACTACGAAACTAATAAAACCTCTTGAGCCTGTGCTCATTCGTCAACTACAGGTGCAACAATACATCCCAATCCGAAGTCATATTGCATCCCTCTTCATATCAAGCAACTTCTTCCTGTCGTATCCAATTTTCCTCAGTATAGTAGCCAATATTCCAAATTAGTCTGTAAACCTAGTCACTGTCCACCATAAATCCCAAATCACTCTAAACGTTTTTCAAGATGTGTAGTTATCCTACCATGGAACCCATATGCTACTCTTCCACTTTGGTCAAGCCCTCTCCTTTAAGCAATTACCCGACTCATGTTTCTTACCCCTGGCCTTCTAGAAATTTAACCACCGCAAGATGACTCCCACATGTCCTTCCTCATCCTTCCCTGCCCAAATACTGCCTCAAAGCAAAATCCATCTCTGCGGCTCTTGATCTGACCAATTTCTACCAACTCTAAGCCTCCCCGAAGATCATCTTTCTCGAGCCATCAACATTAGAAACACTAATTCTATCCCAAAACTGCTACACACCGCTATCTCTGACAACCGCATCTCAGGAACCATTTCCCAATACCTTTCCCCTAAGGCAAATTGAAGAAGGCTATAACATTGGCGAACCTTAACGCGTTCAACAAGGACGATGACACCACATCACAATTGAGAACTCTACCACGCTCAAAAATACCAAGCCTTGTTACACCATCAACCCAAACCTAAACATTCCCAGTCAGATTGCCTTTCCTCCGCCTGAAATAAAATACTGAATCTCTGAATAGTGCACTTAGTAAAACCTCCTTTCAGATCATTCACTGCATCGACGCCTTGACAAGCATCCTACCATTACACAAACAATGTGCAAAAGCAACGCACAAATCATCATAACAATCAATGCCAAATCTCAAAACCTTAGTTAATACTGATACTAGGCTAAAACGATAGGACGACCTTTCGCAAGGCGACAACAATAGCCCAATCAAATACACAGCGAGAAACATCCTGCACCACCTCTGCAGTACCATTACAATTCCTTGATTCCCAATTGATAACAAGCACTTTGCGTCGCATAAGATTTAATAGGAAAGAAATGAAGGCATAAGCCTCAAAGGAATCAAGTTGCATGATGAGGAATCAAAAAGGGAAGTGCTCCTAACAGCCTTGTATCCTCTTGATGATGAGCACCGACGTCTCCATACCGATACGTAAGGCTTTACTAGACTTGCTAATGACTCATCAGACTTATGTGAACATAGGGCTCTGATACTATATTGTCACGACCCAAAATCCATTAAAGATCGTGATGGCGCCGGATGCCACTGTCAGACCAGCCAACAGTAAATGCTTAATTTGGTTCCCATTTCAATATTTTAGAAATCATATTTTCCTTTAATTAATTAGTAAAAGATAGAATTTATAGAGTAAATAATAATACTTTTTACAATTTTAATACATGACAACCCATAATCACCCCAAAACCCGGTGTCACAAGTGCATGAGCATCATCTAAGAATATAAAACAAAATACAACATCTGTCAGGAATAAAAATTGGATAGGGGATACTTTGAAGGAGACTCTGCTGGTTGCGGGTCGTAATATGGAGTGCAGCTCACCTAAGTCTCTGTATGCATACACGCCTCTGCTCTCACAAGGCCGCTAAACATGAATGCAGCACAAAAATATGAAGCAAGTGTAGTATGAGTACGTAAATCAACGTGTACCCAGTAAGCATCCCGTCTAACCTCAAAGAAGTAGTGACGAGGGGTCGACTTCGACACTCACTATGGGATATCAATAAAATTCTAATATTATAATTAAACATGAATTATATTAAATAGTGGGAGGCTCAATAATCATTAAGTAAGTAAACATTTCTTTTATTATTTAGGAAATCTCCATATCTGGTTTCGTCATTTAACAATTTATATCTCAAGCCAATGAAGAAATAACAAATATTAATAATTCCAAAGATTTATCATGCGCAAACAATATCGAGGTCATACGGCCCGTTCCAACATAAATATTTAAAATGTGCAATGTCGAGGGTCGAACGGCATGAACCATAGATGCATCTATCTGCTACCGAGGCGTTCGGCCTGCTCCGGAAAAGAAAATACTTTAAATAAACACAAATTTTCAATAACAGTCAAGTGTTCCATTCACAACTTCAAGTAAGTGAAATTTAACCTTTTACAGCTCTTATATCAAATTTCAATATGACTTAAGCAATTATGTTATCAAGTAGGGGCAAACATTGCAGGTATAGCATGATAAGGGTCCTAGACTACCCCGGACAATAGCATAATTAGTAGCTACGTACGGACTCTCATCACCTCTGTCACGACCTGGAATTCCCACCGTCGGGACCTTGATGGCGCCTAACATTTCACTTGCTAGGCAAGCCAACGTTAGAGGATTTTTAATGCCAATTTTAGCCATTTTCAATAATAAGAGCAGTTAAGCTAAAATAGAAACTAAAACAGCTTTGCGAAATAATATAAACCCGTAATATCCGAAACATTTAGGATCTGGAGTCACAACCCGCTATCCAAAAAGTCAAGGTTTGGTCAAACATTTCAAATTCGTTAAGCCTTTAACTTTCAAATTTCGATAAAGTCCGATATCCCGGGCTCGGGACTTCCGAATTCGATTCCGTCCAGACGCCTAAGTTCCAAATCACTGTACGGACCCATCGGGACCGTCAAAACACGAATTTGGGTCCATTTACTAAAAATGTTGACCGAAGTCAACTCAAATGAAGTTTGTAGGCAAAAATTCTTATTTTTCTCAGTTTTTAACATAACAGCTCTCGGGAAACATGCCCAGACTGCGTACGCAAATCAAGGAAGGATAAAACGAGGTGTTTGAAGCTTAAAAATGCAGAATTGGGTTCTAACACATAAGATGACCTTTCGGGTAATCACATTCTCCACCTCTAAAATAATCGTTCGTCCTCGAACGAACATAGAAAAGTACCTGAACTAGTGAAAAGGTGGGGATATCTACTCCGCATGTCCGACTCAAACTCCCAGGTAGATGCCTCGATGGGCTGACCTATCCACTGCACTCGAACAGAAGGATAACTCTTCGACCTCAACTGACGAACCTGTCGAGCTAAAATAGCCATCGGCTCCTCCTCGTAAGTCAAATCCTTATCTAGCTGGACAGAGCTGAAATCTAAAACATAGGACGGATCATCGTGATACTTCCAGATGATGGTGCACTAAGGATGCAGGGCAGGCTATGTGTGCCCAATGTAGATGGTCTGCGTGAGTTGATTCTCCAGGAGACTCACAGTTTACGGTACTCCATTCACCCGGGTGCCGCGAAGATATATCAGGACTTGAGGCAGCATTACTGGTGGAGGAGAATGAAGAAGGACATAGTGGAATATGTAGCTCAGTGTCTGAATTGCCAGCAGGTAAAGTATGAGCATCGGTGTGAAGGTGAATTGCTTCAGAAGTTAGAGATTCCGGAGTGGAAATGGGAGCGGATCACTATGGATTTCGTTATTGGGCTTCCACGGACTCAGCAAAAATTTGATATAGTTTGGGTGATTGTGGATAGGCTAACCAAGTCAACTCATTTCATTCCTATGATGACTACCTCCGAGCAGTTGGCTCGAATTTATATCCGCGAGATTGTTAGGATTCATGGTATACCGGTATCTATCATCTCTGACCAGGGTACGCAGTTTACATCACGGTTCTAGAGGGTCGTACAGCAGGAGTTGGGTACTCGAGTAGAGTTGAGCACAACATTTCACCCTCAGAAAGATGGACAGTTCGAGCGCACTATTCAAATATTAGAGGATATGCTCCATGCATGTATGATGGAGTTTGGAGGTTTGTAGGATCAGTTCTTGCCACTTGTGAAGTTTGCCTACAACAACAGTTATCAGTAGAGCATTCAGATGGCACCGTATGAAGCTTTGTATGGTAGGCGGTGTCGGTCCCCAGTGGGTTGGTTTGAGCCGGGCGAGACTAGGTTATTGGGTACAGACTTGGTCCAAGATGCTCTGGGAAGGTTAAGGTGATTCAGGATCGACTTCGCACAGCCCAGTCAAGACAGAAGAGTTATACAAATCGGAAGGTTTACGATGTTGCATTCATGGTTGGAGAACGGGTCCTACTCCGGGTGTCACCCATGAAGGGTGTTATGAGGTTAGAAAAGAAGGGCAAGTTGAGCCCAAGGTTTATTGGCCCATTAGAGGTGTTACGGCGTGTTGGGGAGGTTTCTTATGTGCATGCCTTGCCTCCCAACCTAACATGAATCCATCCGGTATTTCATGTTTCTATGTTTCGAAAGTATCAATACGATCTGTCTCATGTGGTGGATTTCTTCTCATTCCAGTTGGGCAAGGATTTATCTTATGTCGAGGAGCCAGTGGCTATATAGGACAGGCAGGTAAAAAAGCTAAGGTCAAAGAACATTGCTTCCGTGAAGGTTCAGTGGAGGGGTCAGCCGGTCGAGGAGGCTACTTGGGAGACCGAGCATGATATGCGCAGCCATTATCCTCATCTTTTCACCACTTCAGGTATGTCTATATGCTCGTTCGAGGACGAACGATTATTTTAAGAGTGGGAGGATGTAACGACTCAGCCATTCGTTTTGAGAGTAATAGCCCTGATCCCCTATTTACTGCTTTCCCCATATCTTTTTCTACTTATGTGACTTACCGGGAGGTTTTGTTTGTGGTTTCAGAGTGATTTGGGACACTTAGTCCATAAAGCTGAAGCTTAAGTTCTAGGATTTTTACCGTAGTCGGAACTATGGGAAAACGAATCTAGAATGCAGTTTTGTCATGTTCGTTAGCTCTGTTGGGTGATTTTGGACTTAGGAGAGTGTCCTAATTGTGAATTGGAGGTATGTAGCTGAATTAGGCTTGAAATGGCAAAAGTTGAATTTTTGGGAAGTTTGACCGAAAGTGGACTTTTTGATATCAGGGTCATATTCCAATTCTGTAAGTTGGAGTAGGTCCATAATGTCGAATATGACGTGTGTGCAAAATTTAAGGTCAATCGGACGTGGTTTGATTGGTTTCGACATCGATTGTAGAAGTTTGAAGTTTCAAAGTTCATTAAGTTTGAATTGGAAGGTATTTTTAGCATTGTTTGATGTAATTTGAGGTCTCGACTAAGTTCGTATGGTGTTTTAGGACTTGTTGGTATGTTTGGTTGAGGTCCCGGGGGCCTCGGGTGTGTTTCAGATGCTTAACAGATCAAAAATTGGACTTGTGTAACTGCTGAAGTTTTTCAGTTTCTGGTGTCATCGCACCTGCGGTGAGGTTAGCCGTAGGTGCGGACACGTATGTGCGAATCGAGGAGCGCAGAAGAGGAGTTGTGAGGTTTGGTCAGGGGTCGCAGTTGTGAGGAAAATGTTACATTTGCGATGTCCGCAGATGCGCTAGAGAAACCGCAGGCCCGGAGGAAGACCGCGGAAGAGGACCATTGTCCGCAGGTGCGCACACGTAGGTGCGGCAACCTGATCGCAGAAGCGGTCCCAGTTACCTTAGTCATTTCCTCACCTTCGATGGAAATTCCATAGGTGCGGCGTCGCAGGTACGACTGGAAGCCCGCAGGTGCGAATTCGCTAGGCAGAAAAGGCCAAGTTTGAGGGTTGTATCCCATTTTCAATTTTGTGACTTTGAGAGCTCGGGTTAAGGCAATAAATTTAAGAATTATTCAGAGAGAACTTTGGGGTAATGATTCTTAACTAGTTTATGGTTATATTCCACTAATCTATAGTTGATTTCATCATTTAAATTGGGAATTTGGTTGAGAAAATTAGGAAAACTAGGAGAAGTTCTTCAACTAAGTTTTAGAGTTTTGATTGGGATTTTGATATCGGATTTGAATAATTTTGGTATGAGTGAACTCGTGAGTGAATGGGTGTTCATATTTTGTGACTTTTACCCGATTCCGAGACGTGGGCCCGAGTCGACCTTTTAGGACGAATTTCAGAATTTTTGTCTTGATTTCATTAATTAGATTAGTCTATTATAGTTGTATTTATGATATGTGATTGTTTTTGGCTAGATTTGGACCATTTAGAGTCGGATAATCGATGACAGGGCATTCTTACTGATTGATTGAGCTTGGTTCGAGGTAAGTGGCTTGCCTAACCTTGTGTAGGGGAAATCCCCTTAGGATTTGGTACTGTTGTGATATATGAGCAACGTGTACGTAAGGTGACGAGTGCGTACACGGGCTATTTGTTGTAAAACCCGACCTTTACTGAGTAGCAACATGTTTTCATCTTAATTGAGTTATAATAGCATGTGTAGTTATCCTGTGTAGCCTAATATCACATGTCTACGTGCTTTAACTACCTATTTGAACTCTGTGCAACATGCCTAGTTGATTTCCTATTCTTCCTTGATCTTTATAAGTCTTAACTGTAGAATTCTTGTTGTTAATTGTTGTATTTGTCGGTTGAGCTGTGTGTTTACTTTTGAGACTACGAGGCGGTACCTCGGGAGTTCTCCCTATACATTTACTTTTGAGACTACGAGGCGGTACCTCGGGAGTTCTCCCTGCACATTTACTTTTGAAACTACGAAGCGGTACCTCGAGAGTTCTCCCTGCACATTTACTTTTGAGACTACGAGGCGGTACCTCGGGAGATCTCCCTGCATATTTTAGGACTACTAGATGGTATCTCGGGGGATCCCCTATTGATTATTTACTTTTGGGACTACAAGACGGTACCTCGGGAGCGCCCTTGTTGTTATCACATTGTGTTGTGTTGTTATTTCTCTGTAAATTCTTTCTGTTAAATTATAAGTTTTACTTCATTTTTATTATATTTTCTATCTTATTATTATATCCCAATAGGGCCCGGACCTGACCTCGTCACTACTCTATCGAGGTTAGGCTTGGTACTTACTGGGTACCTTTGTGGTGTACTCATGCTACTCTTCTGCACATGTTTTGTGTGCAGATCCAGGTGCTTCTTATCAACCCCGCTATTAGCTAAGAGCGCTTGCTTCTGTACGGAGACTTCAAGGTACATCTACCGCGTTCGCAGACCTCGGAGTCCCCTTCTATTCTCCCCTATGTCAATTACCTCCTATACTTCTTTTATTAGACTTTGGTGTATATAGATACTAGTTTCCTCTTGTAGCTTGTGACTTATGATATTCTGGGTTTTGGGAATATTGTGTATTACTAGAGTGTTGGTTATTAAACATGCCAAGTGGCATTGCTACCGGTTATTTAGTTATCTGTTGTAGTTAGTTGTTAAGTTTTACTTCCATTTTTGTTATTTTCGCGTTTTGATAGGCTTACCTAGTCGTAGAGACTAGGTGCCATCACAATATTGTATAGAGGGAGGTTTTGGTTGTGACAACAGAGTTCTGACCATGCCTCGTCTGCTCAGGTTTCTGCAGGCAGTGCCTCGGGTTATCAGGACCAGCAGCTCCATCAGAGGAGGGGTTGTTTCGAGTGCGGGGACTTGGGTCATATCAAGAGAGATTGCCCTAGGTTGTTGAGTGGGACTTCATGATAAGTTGGTAGTTTACCAACTTATCTCTTCTTGATACTTAGATTTTTATATGATTTTGTTGAGAAACTAAGGCATTTGTTGAGGTTATTGGCATATTTCAGGTATCAAGTGATTTAGAGAAGATACAGAAGAAAACAAGTCAAAATGTGTTCAAATGAGAAAAATTGACATGTGCCAGAAAATGCTCTTCGCAATCGCGAAGACTCATATGTGATCGCGTAAGTCCAGAAAAATATGATGCGCTAACGCGGAGCAATTGCCACGAACTCGAAGAAGAAAGATGGCCAGCTGCAGTCAGGTGCCCTACGCAAATGCGAGGTTTGGTTTGCGATCGCGATGCTTTGCAGTATCACTCTTCCGATCGTAGGCTTATTTTCGCGAACGCGATTCACTCAAATCTAGCAAAAATCTGGGCAGTTATGGAATTTCATGTTTTTGACCCCAAACCATTTAATATACGACCTAGCTTAGGAAAACGAATCTTTGGCAGATCTTTGGCATCATGGGCAGCTTTTGTCAGTTTTTTGGAGCTAGGGTTCTTGCACACACACTTGGGTCCTGAAGATTTGGAGCTTTTGGTTGAGAATTTCTTACCCATTTATGTTCAATTCTTCATTTGCTTACTTTGTATTGAATATATAAGTGTATAGTATTTTTTTTCTAGCATTTAAATCTTGTTTATGGGAATATTCATATTAATTATTCTTATTATTAAATGTTTCTAAAGGGATTATCTAACCCTAGGAATCGCCCATGCACTTCGAATTAATTTTGGAAAAAATAATCCGGGGTTGGAAAAGATTAATTAACAAGAACTTGAGGCGTAAACCCTATTCGGGTGTGCTTAATCTCTGAATTATTATAGGGATAATTAAATTAGGAAGTCTTGTTAGTTTTTGAAAGAATCTAATATAGAATTATTACCCAAGGCTAATTAATAAAAAAATCGCTCATATTTGTAAAATCTAGAAATACATTGGATTGTTACTTGAGTGTAATTCCCAATGCATCCGTGCTTGAAGCTATTGATCATTTTACTTGCTTTCTAGGTTAGTTTATATTTTCAAAATTAGTTTTAAATATTTTCTCAAATATTTATAAGTGTTTGGTTTAGCATAATAAGTGATAATTCTCTTACATGCCTAATTTCCTACATATTGTTCTCTGTGGGATTCGACCCCGACTCATAGTTAGGTAAATTATATTGCATGCGACCGTATCCATTTACTTTTTAGTAGTGGATTTGGGCGTCATCAAAATTGGTTCCATTGACGGGGAACACTTTGGCGTATTTAGGTTTTTTGAGCAATAAGCGTAAGTGCTTTGGTCCAAACTTGTGAATATTTGTGTAATTATTTTTCTTATCTTTGTTTATTTTTCTCGTTGTTCCTTTTTTATTTCGTGTTTATTTTCTTAGTTTTGAAAAATGGCATCGCATAATGAAAATTAGCCGGATGGTAGTTGTTCATACTTTGATGACCCTTGTCCTTATTGTGGAGGACCGCACTCGTGGCAAAATTATTTAAATTCTCCCGGGGGCAGATTGTGCGCAAAATCTCAATCCCATGAGTAGAGTATTTGTGATAAGTGTGGTAGTCAAAATGGTCATTGGGATAATTGTGCTTAATTGTCCTTCCCTTCCCCGAACCCCCGTTATTATGATTCTACTTTTTGTAATAACAAATATAGGGATATGGAAGTGAAAGAAATTGAGTATGGTCAAAATGGAGAGTTCAAGCTCATGTTGGAATGCCTACTTGAAGGAGAAAACAAAGAGCAAAATGCTTTGGAAGAGCTTTTGAAGAATAGTCTCCAAAATAATTTGGCGCTTGAAAGGTTGAACTCACAAATGGGAGAAATGCTTGAAGCTTTAGAGGTCCAAAAAGCCTTGGAAGTGAATGATATCCAAGAACCTTCCTTAGAGGTTGTAGCCAAAAATCCTTCTTTTGTACTTGACCAAAATCAAGAAGAACTCTCAAATACTCAAAATGAGAGGATGATGCTCATGCTGGATTCCATTCTTTAAAATGAGGAGAAGCACAACTTGGCACTCGATGACTTGAAACAAGTTTTGATTCAAAATGATGAGAATATTCGCACTTTGGAAGCTCAAATAAAAATATCGGTTGAGAGTGTGGAAAGAGCTCAAGAAAAGTCCAACTTCGAGGAAGAAAGTGAGCCTTATTTTAAGGAATCAAGAATTGAACACCTTCCAACCGACTCCATGCTTGTTGGTGATGTCATGAAAAATATAGAACTAGAGTCAACCGGTGTAATTGAAAATATAGTTGAATTTGACTCTAGTTCGGGGGACCAAGAGGATGTCAAAATTTGGAAACAATTGCAATTTAGAGGCTGGATGTCACATTCCAAGCATTTCTCAACATTGGAATTGTATAGTGATATGAGAATTGAACTACACGAATCAGTGAGGGATTGCGAAGAGGAAAGGCAAAGGACATACATTTTACAATCTGAAAGTTAAAGAAGGCAAAATGACATTCCTTACATAAAAGCCAAGAAATGCAAAATGACGAAAATAAAGTTTGGCTTGATCATTTACTTACCACCCCCCCCCACCCCACCCCCCACCCCCGTTGTTCATGGTCACAAGCTTGATTCCAAGTTAGGTTCTCAGTTCATATCTTTCGAGTGTTGAGAAAAGTGGTATAGTTGATTCGCGTCATGCCATGACGTTAAATGCGGCGCTTGGTGGGAGGCGCTTAGTATATTATTTTTGACTAATTTGCCAAGTTTTGGAATTTTTGGAGTTGATTTGAGCAGGTCGGGAGATCGGACAGTCAAAAACCAGTAGCTGAAGAAAACTGCAGAACTGTTGAGCTTCGCGATCGCATAAAATGACATGCGTTTGAGCAAGACAAAAATTTCCCTATCGCTAAACGATCGCCAAATTACAAATGCGATCGCACCTGATTGGTAATTTATTTCTACGCGAACGCTTTTGTTGAAACGCGATCGCAAATAACAAGTAAGTTTCTGAACTTTAAAGCACTGGAAATAAAAATAAATCCCACCTCTTCTCAAAACACAGTAACAACACTCCCTACTCCCCTAACCCTTGGAAACCATCTCCAATCCTCCTCTTGCTTCAAGACCATAACATTACTCACTTGTCATCCTTAAGTGGTTTCTCACTTTTCCCAATTCTTGTTGTGAAATAATTGAAGGGCAGCCATATTTTCATGGTTTTAGAGCTTGAGTTAAATTTTGCTTTTAGTAGAAATCTTGTGTGCTTTACATGATTGCTTGTTGGGTGAGGTTGGATGAGTGATTGAGCTTTAACTCTTGAAAAATTAGGGGCTAGATCCGTGCTTTAACTATGTGAAATTGCTATGAAAATATAATGCCCATGGTATGTTTGATGAAATGCCTGAATGAACTGTTACTGGGCGAGGGAGAAGACCATCGCGATCGCGATGCCCAATTCCGCGATCGTGTATGACTAATTCTGCTGAGAACCAAGATTGTTCATAGCGATTCCGTTTACCCTTCTGCGATCGCGTAAGGTTAAGTCTGCTAGAAATAAAATTGTTCTTCGCGATCGCGTGCCCATTTCTGCAATTGCGATTCATTAAAGCCCAGGCAGAAAAAATAGTAGCTTTGACAATTCTGATCCTAAGGCCTTTTGGTCACTTTCTTTGGCCTAAATACCTCCTAATACAATGCTTTAAGTGTCCATGTAAGTTTTTAACATGTTTACTCCTTTTGTAGGTACTTTGAGCTTAAAAATGGCTTCTGTATCAAACGAAAAAATTTAAAGAATATGCCGAACAAGTTGCCGAAAAGGAGTACTTTGATCGGGACTTATTCTCATCTCTAAGATGTTCCCACCGCTATGACAAATAGTTGTGTAGAAGCATGATTAAGGTAAAAGGAATTCTTTTGACCGACCTTGAAGGTCGGTGGCCCGAGTTCCATGGAATATTGGTATCGATGTCCCGACCCAAATCGATGGGCCGCGACAGTTACCCGGTACCTTACTTAACCGAGTACCAACGTAACTTATCTTTTAGTATCATACTATTATAGGTAAATGAACCAGAAAGGCTATCATGAAATGACTAAAATAAAGCATGAGGGAATACTCAATATAGGGTGACTCAACTTGATATACCGACTTATACATATGACGTACAGGCCTATAAGGCCGACATGATCCTTAATATACTCAAAACATAGGCCGACAAGGCCATACAAGTATCTGTATACATCACATCTGTCTACAAGCCTCTAAGAGTACATAAATATCATAAAGGTCGGGACATGGCCCCGCCATACTAATCAATACATGACCAAATCATACTGACCAAATAAGTAGCCTTGGAGTAAATGAAGCGCACCAACACCTTCCGCTGAGCTGATAGCCTACTTAGAGGACTCTCAACCTATCTATCGGGACCTGCGGGCATGAAATGCAGCGTCCCCAAGCAAAGGGACGTCAGTACAAATAATGTACCGAGTATGTAAGGAATGACAATCAGTAAATAATAGACATGAGAGAAACATGGAGTAAAAGACTCAGCATGTAAGTTTGAATAACTATGTGAATTATTTCATATTTACAATATCATACATATATGTATAAATATCATACCATGCATAGGTATATGCGTTCATAACATCATCAAGCCGCTGGGCATCCCATCATATCATCTCGGCCACTGTGGGCAAATCATCAATGTATACCAACTGATCAGGTGGTGGTGCATATATAACGCTGTAACATTTTTTCATATCCCATATATATATATATATATATATATATACACACATCTATATACGCGTATATAATTCCATCCGGTCATGGGTCAATGTACATGTATAAATGCATAAAATGCATAAGAAGTACGTCAAAACAAATCTCTCGAAACGTCATAAGACCATTATGCCTTTGATTAATGTCATGAAATAAACTTTATCAACTTACGTATTTTCTGAGACCCATAAATAGATGATAGAACAATAGGACACATGGGGTATCAAGAACATAGGCCCTTATAGTACTTCTATGAATGGAGTCATTTATGAAAGTTGTGCATTTGCTCGTTTCGTTTGTATCGTATGGATCATGCCAAAAAGGAAAGAAGGGATAGCCTTAACATACCTGAACCGATTCTCTTGACAATCCCTCTAACACACGTCAATTGCGACAAAACACGTAACGGTGGGTCAAAGTAGGGAAAAACTCTGTATGATATTCTTGAGAAAGATTGTACCGTACTCTCTTATAATTGCGTCTCAACCAATCCAGATTCGCACTCCTTTTTCCTTTCCGTATTCGTACATTTAGCATAGTGTACGTTTAGAGATACTGTTCATATATAAGCTAAATTTCTCACAAAATGATGAACAAAGAAATGGATTTTAGGAAAAGTATTTCATCTGTTACTTTAGCTCATACACCTCCCCCTTAATGATGTAGGAAGATGTTTTTGAAATTTTAGGTTGTGGGCCCCACTTCTTTGTAATGACTAAGCCTCAAAAATCTTTAGATGTGCCACCTTAATTTATGAGTAAAGGGTCACTCATTTGATCAAATCTTGCTGCCATATTGGTTCATCAAACCTTATCCAAATATTTGAATTAATTATCCACCAATCTCTCTTAATGTGTCATCTTGCTTCATAGAATAAGACTCATTATATATGATTTGATCAAGACATTATGGGCTGCCACGTTAAGGCTTATCCAAAGCCTTAATTAATTACCCACCAACTCCTTAATTAACTAGTTAATCTCCCATTATCTAATAATTAACCAATTACCCACATAATTAAGAATTATCTCAAATTATTTAAAATAATACTCACTTTTAACACACTTTATACATCTTACTATTATGGTCATGTGGTACCTTATATGGAACTAGTCCATAAATACAGGTTATTGTAGCTTGAACCGTATTTTATCTCAAAATGTCAAACTTCGACGAAATTCATTTTTTTTCGATTTGCTTATCCTCTCACCTTCACGAATTTACTCATCACTTGTTTGAAATAGCATAATATTTATAATATCAAAATAATCTCATTCCCGAGTTTACGTCGATTAACTTACGACAAAAATTTAACGTACGAAAATGCGGGATGTAACATCTCATTTTCGAGCTTTCATCAATTTACTTATGGCGTACTTTCACGTATGAAAACATGGGGTGTAACATCATTTTTCCTTTGGAATATTCGTCCTCGAATGTTGACTAATGCACTTATTATTTTCATAACCTATGTCTTTCGGATATTTTAGTACTCTCCTTGCCATCTAGGCAACTATTCTGTGAATAAATCCAAAATCTAAGGCATTCCTCCCTTTAGGCCTCTTTTTCACACCACGACTTATGATCGAAATCTTTCCAATCTTGTAACTTTTGCTACATTCTGTCATGCAGCATATACGAATTTTTCCTTGTATGTGTGCCTATGCGACTCTTCCCTCCAGCTTTTAGCCAATATCTAGGACTCACTTTGTGAACATATACAGAAATATGACAAGTTGTCCCTCTAGGCGTCATTAGCTTTACTACATCTAAGTAGGCCATACTATCCCATAACTCTTACTTAGATTTATCTTTACTGAGGTCTGCTACCAAAATCCAGGTTACTCTCGTTGCTCATCCTATATGGATGAAGCTAAGTCTTTTAACACTTCTTTATTACTGTTCATCTTAAGAATGACGACTTAATCTCATCTCATGTTTTGTAACTTTTATCCATTCATTGTTGATTCACCTCAATATTGATCTACAATTTACCACTGATAACTTGAAACCTCTTACGTACTCACTAGGGCTCACGTTGCATCGAGGAATATTTGAAGTAATTTTTCTGATCCACTCGGGGGCGATACGATACTATACTTTCATAACCATATTTCATAGCATCCCAATATGATTTACCTTACGTGGGTATTTCAATCCTGTATGATTTATGAAATCATTACTCAATCGAATGCCCAAATGTCATCCTTTATCTAACACAATTATACCCTTATTCTACTACCAGGGCAGCATTCTATCTCTTCTAAATGTTATTAGTTTTAGACTCCTTTGAGTTCATTCAGGCTATACTGAGCTTTCTATAGCTTAGAGAGACTATCAGCTCTTTTGTTTTCATGGGCTTAATCCCGAGGACTTATCCATTTTCGTCACCTTCTCATTTTTCCTTTCTTATCCTTACTCCTGTCTTCCAAATACCTTGTCGCTTACCCATACTTTAGCTTGCGACCTACACATATATATTTATACAACTCGCAACCTTCCTTCAATTTGCTTGCATTATAGATTTTCTTATGTCATCCCGGAACATCAAGCGAGACATCACATAGTCTCTAACTCTTCTTTACTCTCTTAATTAGACTTCTCGATACCTAGAAATCATAGGCTAGAAAATATGCCATTGATGATGCCGCTATCATTCTTGGATACTGAATCCTAGCGCTTCTAACCTTCTATCCGAAGTATGGACTATACATAACCTTCTGCATATGAGTATCTCATACGTTGTTCACCTTTACCTTACTTACCTTAAAATCTCGCATCACATTTTCTATCTCCTTCATGACCTTCCTTCCACATAGGTATAATTCACATCCACAACTTTAAGCTCTATTATAATACTTGCAACTCTGGTGCATACACGATCCGGTGAAAGTTTCATACTAACTTCTTATGAGGTTCGTACTCTTCTAACTGGCTTTTTCGTAGGGCCGTTATAGAATATGGTTATTGTACTATCTCTCTTGTACCTCTGATATTAAGGGTGATCCTGCAATGTTCTCAATCATGATTTCTATAATTTTCTGGGTCTAATAATCAAATTCCTGATTTACTTGATTGTTGTAACTCTTTAGTTTCCTCTTCCTTCTGATCAGCCTTTATGTAGGCTTAAGCTATCTTCCACTCTGTGGCTCATGGTATTAGTCATTACTTTAGCTTTTCATGGATGCTATGGAATATCCATGATATAATCTTCTAACAATTCAATCCTTTATCTATGACCTGGACTCAATTCTTTCTTTAACTTATACCGGAGTCTTCGACATCCGACAGAGTAATTTTCAAATGTCGATGGTAAGAACTTCGAATTTGTTGCTTTATTTTCTTTTGCCTTTTCTTAAATATTTTTCACCTTTTGCTTTTCTGCATTGCTGCCGTATTTCTTTTAATCATTTAATACTCTCTCATAGTTTGCCAAACAATTCCCACCCTTTTCTGCATTATTAGACCAATGCTTGAATTGATTTTTCTTTTTGGGTGAACTACTTCAATTGATTTATCCATTCTCCACCGAATTCTCATTAATTATTTTCTGCACCATTTCAATAATATGATTGAATTGATTTATCCATTCCGATGTTCATTTTGAAAGAAGGATGAATATTGAGGTTGTTCTCGTAAAAATATTAAGATAGATTTAGCTCCGTTTGGCCATAGATTTTGATAAACTTTTAACAAAATTTTTTTGGCAAATACATGTTTGTTTATAGATTTTATCCATATTTTGGCAAATTTTCAAATCTCAAAACCCAAATCCCAAAACCAGTTCAAGAGTTGTTTTTAGCCCAAACTATTATCGTTTGGTTTTTAAACAAATTTAAAATATAGCCCTAAACTTTTGTATTTTTGGATTAGACGAAAGGTAAGCAATAATGATTTATTTACATTCTAAACTTTTTGATGTCAGTAATGATTCAGTATTTCTATCACCAATAACTACTAACTGCTCGTAGGTATACATTATGACATTGACAATGATTTATTAGCCATTGTAACGATCCGATTTATCGTTTTGACATGCCCTCCACTCTCCTGGCAATGCTCACTGCCTGCTGATAAGTAATGTCCATCTCCAACTCCCTGTCCATAATTTAACAAAGCTGATAAAATAGGTCTCCAAACAACACAGAAAGGAATTTGTGTTTACCCAGGGAAAGTTTTTTTATAAGTGAATTTGTGTTTCACTTGTGCATGTACGCTGCACTATATATTTACTCTACTCATATCATATTTATTTATTTATTTATCATCATATCATACTATATTATAAGTGAGAATATTCAAGTCATCATATCATATTATATTATAATTGAGAACATTCAAAGTGAAAGTTGAAAAACTAAAATGCTCATATAAAACCGAATGATACTTTTGCCCCCTCAATCAAAAACCAATCCAATAACATTTTCGTACAAAGATGTAAGTGTACACTTAAATAACGTTATCGAAATATTAAATTAGAAAAGAATTTCTCTTTATTAATACAAAGATGACGAATTTGAAGTGTTTTGACGTATTCATAACAAATTATAGGCCAGATACATTTACAGAAGGAAAAATCTATTTGAACAGTCACACTCTTCATTGCTATTTAATGATATAATAAAATTATAAGTATCTCAAAAACGTGAAAGGTAAGAAATAGATAATTAATGGAGTTATAAGGTGTATATCTTTTTTCATCATTGTGACAAATTTTTATTCGTCCCGCTTCCTTCAATTTTCATTTTTTTGTTACACAATTCAAAAAAAAAAAAAATTATCATTTTGTAACGACCCGGCCGGTCGTTTCGAAAGTTGTAGCCTCGTTCCCCCATTTACTGCTCCATTTGTACTTTATAGCTGTTATGACTTACCGGGTTAGTTGATTCGGGCCCGGAGTGATTTCGGAGTGAATTGAGACACTTAGTCTCATAATGAAAAGCTATTGACTTATGTGTAAACGACCTCAAATTTGAATTTTGATGGTTCTGTTAGCTCCGTTAGGTGATTTTGGACTTAGGAGCTTGTCCGGATTGTGATTTGGAGGTCCGTAGAAGAATTAGGCTTGAAATGGCGAAAGTTGAAAATTTGAAAAGTTTGACCGGCGGTGGACTTTTCGATATCGGGGTCGGATTGGATTTCCGAAAGTGGGAATAGGTTCGTGGTGTCATTTGTGACTTGTGTGCAAAGTTTGAGGTCAATCGGACGTGATTTGATAAGTTTCGGCGTCGTTTGTAGAATTTAAAATTTTCAAAGTTTATTAGGCTTGAATTGGGGTGTGATTCGTGTTTTTGATGTTGTTTGAGGTGATTTAAAGGCTCGACTAAGTTCGTATGATGTCTTAAGACTTGTTGGTATGTTTGGTTGAGGTCCCGGGGGGCCTCGGGTTGATTTCAGGTGGTTAACGGGCCAAGGTTTGAAGTTGAAGAATTGCTAAAGATTTACAACTACTGGGGTAATCGCACCTGCGGATCGAGAATCGCAGATGCGAGCTCGCAGAAGTGAGGAAGGGGCCGCAGAAGCGGTCAAGAAGGAGGCTGGCAGAGGTCGCAGGTGCAATGTCCTTTCCGCACCTGCTGTCACGACCCAATTCTCCCTCTGTATAACGTCGTGACGGCACCTAGTCTTTACGACTAGGTAAGCCTAACAAAAATGCAGAAATAAACAAATGGAAGGAAAACTTAACAACTAACTGCAATAGATAACTGATAAAAATGCCGCTCGGCATGTACAATAACCAACACTTTAGTAATACACGGTATTCCCAAATCCCGGAATATCATAAGTCACAAGCTATAGAAGGAAACTAAAATCTCTATACACCGGAGTCTAATAAAAGAAATACGGAAAGTAGATGACATAGAAGAGAATAGAGGGGGACTCCGATGTCTGCGGACGCGGCAGATATACCTTGAAGTTTCCGTACAGCAGCAAGCACTCTCAGCTAGTAGCGGGGTTGATAAGAAGTTCCTAGTTCTGCACACAAAACATGTGCAGAAGAGTAGCATGAGTACATCACAACGGTACCCAGTAAGTGCCAAGCCTAACCTCGATAGAGTAGTGACGAGGTCAGGTACGGGCCCTACTGGTATATAATAATAAGATAGATGCTATAATAGACATGAAGTGAAACGGAGAAGACAACAGCAAGTATTCACAAAGCAATAACAACACTGCACAATGATATAACAACAGGGGCACTCTCGAGATACCGTCTCGTAGTCCCAAAAATAAATATACAGGGAGAACACCCGAGGTAACGCCTCATAGTCTCAAAAATAAATGTGCAAGGAGAACTCCCAAGGAACCGCCTCGTAATCTCAAAAGTAAATGTGCATGGAGAACTCCCGAGGAACCGCCTCGTAGTCTCAAAGTAAATATGGAGTACAGAGGGATCTCCCGAGTAAATGCCTCGTAGTCCCAAAGTAAATATGCAGTACAGAGGGATCTCCCGAGTAAATGCCTCGTAGTCCCAAAGTAAATATGCAGTACAGAGGGATCTCCTGGGATATCATCCCGTAGTCCCAAAATAAATACGCAGCTCAAACAAATGAATATAACAGTTACAGCAAGAAAACCTACAATTTAGGCTAAGTACAAATCAAGGAAGAAACATGACTTACTAAACATGCTGCAAAGAGTTCAAATAGGCAATTAGGACATGTAGGTAATAGGATAACTACATAGTATACTCAGAAAAGATGAAAACATGTTATTACTCAATAAAAATCAGGCTTTTCCATAAATAGCCCATGTACGCACTCGTCATCTCGCGTACACGATACTCACATATCATAACAACACCAAATTCTAAGGGAATTTCCCCCACACAAGGTTAGGCAAGCCACTTACCTCGAACCAAGCTCAATCAATCAGTGACAATGTATGTTCCATGAATATCCGACTCTGAATAGACCAAATCTAGCCAAAATCAATTACATACTACAAATACAACTATAAGAAATTATTCTAATTAATGAAATCAAGACTTCAACAAAAATTCTTAAATTCGTCCTAAATGGTCTACCCGAGTCCGCGTCTCGAAATCGGGTAAAAGTCACAAAATATGAATACCCATTCACTCACGAGTCCAACCATACCATAATTGTCAATATCCGACATCAACTCGACCCTCAAATCCTCAAATCAAATTCTCCAAATCCCTAGCCTCAAACTCCCAATTCCACCTTAAATACACACTAACTAGGTGGAAAAATAAATGGGGAAGCGAGATTATTGATCAAAAATAAGCACAAGGGACTTACCTCATGAAATCCCTCGAAAATGCTCTCAAGAAATCACCAAACTCGAGCTCAAAATGTTTAAAATGAACAAAAATCGCAAACCCTTGCATTTAAGTGTTCTGTCCAGCATTTCCGCTTCTGCGGACCAGGGATCGCACCTGCGATCTCGCTTCTGCGGAGACACTTCCTCTCCTGCGATCCCAAACCTCCCAGGCCTCTCCGCTTCTGCGTTCAAGCTTCCGCAGAAGCGACTCCGCTATCACAAATAAGACAGGAGCACCCCCAAGGTGACACACTGGGCCGAATGAAGACCTTATCAATCAATTCTTGTAACTGTTCCTTCAACTCCTTCAACCTAGGAGGAGCCATACGATACGAAGGAATAGAGATGGGTTGAGTGCCCGGCAACAAATCAATGCCAAAATCAATATCTCTGTCGGGCGGCATGCCCAAAATATCAACTGGAAACACATCTAGAAAGTCGCTCACTACTGGAACTTACTCAACTATAGGGGTATCAATACTGACATCTCTCACATAAGCTAGATATGTGTCACACCCCTTATCAACCATTTATTAATCTTTAAGAAATGAAATAACTCTGCTGGGAGTATACTCTAAGGTACCTCTCCACTCAAATCGCGGTAATCCTGGCAAAGCCAGTGTCACGGTCTTAGCATGACAATCAAGAATGGCATAATGGGGCAACAACCAGTCCATGCCCAAGATAACATCAAAGTCTACCATGCTCAGTAATAATAAATTAGCTCTGGTCTCAGAATCACTAAAAGCAATCAAACACGATCGATACACGCGGTCCACAATAAGAGAATCTCCCAAAGGAGTAGACACATAAATAGGAGAGCACAAAGAATCCCGAGATACGCCCAAATACGGGGAAAAATAAGAGGATACATAGGAATATGTAGAGCATGTATCAAATAAGACCGACGCATCTCTATGACAGAGCGGAACAATACCTGTAATGACAGAGTCGGAATCAACTGCCTCTGTACAAGGAGGAAAAGCATAATATCTGGCCTGGCCTCCCCCTCTAGGGCCACCTCGACCTCCCCAACCTCCACCTTGAGCTGGCTGAGCAGGTGGGGCGGTAGCTGGTGCTGGAATCATAGCCTGAGGACCCGGTGGAGCACGATGTGCCTGAGAAGTCTATGGAGATGCACCCCCCTAAATCTGGGTCAATCCCTCACCATATGGTGGGTGTATCCACACTCAAAATAAGCTCTCGGAGGGCGTGACTACTGTGACTGGCTCACTAGCTCGGGCCAGGTCTGCTGGACTGGCCGTTGGGAACACCCCGTGCAGGAGGCACACTAGATACTGGCAGTGCATAATAAGGATCTTGGGGCCTAGAAGGGACTGGAATACCACTGGCGGCTAGAAGTGCTACATAAACGGGGCGACTCACATAACCCCTATCATGGCAAGTTGCTGGGGCAGAGCACCAGAATAAGAACCAGTCTCTCGAGAACTCTTGGCCTCTCTCTCCTCTCTATCCCGGGAAAGCATGCCCTCCAATCTCCTGGCGATACTTATAACCTGCTGATAAGAAATATCTGTCTCCAACTTCCTGGCCATACTGATCCGGATGCTGGGGTGGAGTCCCTTAATAAACCGACGAACCCTCTCTCGAACTGTGGCAACCAAGGCCAGTGCATGTCGGGCCAAATCACTTAAACGAACTGCATACTCTAACACAGTCATAGCACCCTGGTGTAATTTCTCAAACTCCTTGAGCCATGAGTCCCTGAGGCTCTAAGGGACATACTCTCTCAAAAACATGTCCGAGAACTGAGTCCATATAAGTGAAGCTGCCTCAGCCGGACTATCCAACTCATAACCACGCCACCACTGATAGGCTGCTCCTCTAAGATGGAATGTAGTAAAGGAAACCCCACTTGACTCCGCTACACCCATAGTACAGAGAATACGGTGACATTCCTCCAGAAAACTCTGGGCATCCTCTGACGCCAATCCACTGAAGGTAGGAGGGTGGTACTTCTTGTACCTCTCAAGTCTGAGCTGCTCCGCCTCAGAAGCTGCTGCCCTAACCTCGGGTTGAGCTGGAGCTACCGGCTACATCGGTAAAATCTCTGGAATCTGGTCGACCTGAGCCCGCTGCTTTGGAATACCGGCGATGGGAGTCTGTGCTCCTCCCCCAGCCTGAGATGTGGCAGGAGCAAGTGGAATCAATCCAGCTTAAGCTAAGGTGCTGAACATGCTTAGAAACTAGTCTAGAGTCTCCTGAAGGTCTAGTACAACAATAGGTACCTCAGGTGTCTGCCCTCCAACTGGATCTACTGGGGGCACCTCTGTAGCAGCTCGTGCGGGTGCTCTGACTGCACCGCGTGGACGTCCTCGGCCTCTACCCCATCCCTGGCCTCTCGCGGCTCTAGCAGGGGGCGCGGGTGCCTGGTCATCAGATCCGCCTATACATGTCTTCACCATCTGTGAGAGAATAGAGTACAGAAGTTTAGAATTTCGAAGTCAACAATTTTCGCACGACAATGGATCAAAGAAGTGAAATTTTTCCTACCGTTCCAAAGCCTCCTGAAGATAATTACAGATGTCTCGGTACCGATCCGTGAGACTTTACTAAACTTGCTTGTGACTCACGACACCTATGAACCTAGGACTCTGATAATAACTTGTCACGACGCAATTCTCCCTCTGTATAACATCGTGACAGCACCTACTCTCTACGACTAGGTAAGTGTAAAAAAAATGCGTAAATAAACAAATGGAAGGAAAACTTAACAACTAACTGCAATAGATAACTGATAACAATGACGCTCGGCATGTACAATAACCAACACTCTATTAATACACGGTATTCCCAAAATCCGAAACATCATAATTCACAAACTACATAAAGAAACTAAAATCTCTATACACCATAGTCTAATAAAAAAAACACGAAAAGTAAATGACATAGAAGAGAATAGAGGGGAATTTCGAGGTCTGCAGACGTGGAAGATATACCTTGAAGTGTCCGTACAGTAGCAAGCACTCTTAGCTAGTAGCGGGGCTGATAAGAAATATCTGGATCTGCACACAAAACATGTGCAGAAGAGTAGCATGAGTATGTCACAACGGTACCCAGTAAGTGCCAAGCCTAACCTCGGTAGAGTAGTGATGAGGTCAGATTCGGGCCCTACTGGTATATAATAATAAGATATATGCCATAATAAACATGAAGTAAAATGGAGAAGACAACAACAAGTATTCACAAAGAAATAATAACAGGGGCACTCCCGAGATACCTTCTCATAGTCCCAAAATTAAATATACAGGGAGAACTCCCGAGGTACCGCCTCGTAGTCTCAAAAGTAAATATGTAGGGAGAACTCCCGAGGAACCGCCTCGTAGTCTCAAAAGTAAATGTGCAGGAAGAACTCCCGAGGAACCGCCTCATAGTCTCAAAAGTAAATGTGCAGGGACAACTCCCGAGGAACCGCCTCGTAGTCTCAAAGTAAATATGCAGTACAGAGGAATCTCCCGAGTAAACGCCTCGTAGTCCCAAAGTAAATATGCAGTACATGGGAATATTCCGGGATATTGTCCCGTAGTTTCAAAATAAATACGCAACTCAAACAAATGAATATAACAGTTACAGCGAGAAAACCTACAATTTAGGCTAAGGACAAGTCAAGGAAGAAACAGTACTTACTAAACATGCTTCAAAGAGTTCAAATAGGCAATTAGGACATATAAACATGCTATTCTAGGGTAACAGGATAACTACACATACTAGTATACTCAGATAAGATGAAAACAGGCTATTACTCAATAAAAATCAGGTTTTTCCACAAATAGCTCGTGTACGCACTCGTCACCTCGCGTACACGGCGCTCACATATCATAACAATACCAAATCCTAAGGGGATTTTCCCTACACAAGGTTAGGCAAGCCACTTACTTCGAACCAAGCTCAATCAATTGGTGACAATGCCTTTTCCATGAATATCCGACTCTAATGGCCCAAATCTAGCCAAAATCAATTACATACCATAAATACAACTATAAAAAATTAATCTAATTAATAAAATCAAGACTTTAACAAAAATTCCGAAATTCGTCCTAAAAGGTCGACTCGGGCCTGCGTCTCGGAATCGGGTAAAATTCATAAAATATGAATAACCATTCACTCACGAGTCCAACCATACCATAATTGCCAATATCCGACATCAACTCGACCCTCAAATCCTCAAATCAAATTCTCCAAATCCCTAGCCTCAAGCTCCCAAATTCCACCTTAAATACACACTAACTAGGTGAAAACATAAATGGGGAAGCGAGATTATTGATCAAAAATAAGCACAAGGGACTTACCTCAAGAAATCCCTCGAAAATGCTCTCAAGAAATCGCCAAACCCGAGTTCAAAATGTTTAAAATGAGCAAAAATCGCGAATCCTTGCATTTAAGTGTTATATCCAGCATTTCCGTTTCTGCGGACCAGGGATCGCACCTGCGATCTCGCTTCTGCGGAGACACTTCCTCTCCTGCTATCCCAAACCTCCCAGGCCTCTCCGCTTCTGCGTTCAAGCTTCCGCAGAAGCGACTCCGCTCCTGCGGCCTTCATGTCACACCTGCGACCCCAGGCCAAACTCCTCCAACCCGCATCTGTGATCCTCCTCTCGCACGTGCGAGTACGCACCTGCAGTCACCCCACCGCAGGTATGAAAACACCAGAAACTTCAGCAATTTGCATAAGTCCAAATTCAATCCGTTAAGCATCTGAAACATACCCGAGGCCCCCGGGACCTCAACCAAACATACCAACAAGTCCTAAAACACCATACAAACTTAATCGAGCCCTCAAATCACATCAAAAAAATGCTAAAAACACGAATCACCCTCCGATTCAAACTTAATGAACTTGAAACTTTCAAATTTCTACAACTAATGTCGATACCTATCAAACCACGCTCGATTGACCCCAAATATTTCACACACGTCATATTTAACATTACGGACCTACTCCAACTTCTGAAATCGGATTCCAACCCCAATATCAGAAAGTCCACTACCGGTCAAAATCTTCAAAAATTCGACTTTTGCCATTTCAAGCCTAAATGTGCTACAGACCTCCAAAACATAATCCGGACACGCCCCTAAGTCCAAAATCACCCAACTGAGCTAACGGAACCGAAAAAACTCCATTCCGGAATCGTCTCTATACAGTTCCAACTACGGTCAAAATCATAAGACTTAAACTTTCGTTTTAGGGACTTAGAGTCCCAAAACACTCTAAAACCAAAAACAAAAACTCCCGGCAAGTCACATAAGCTGAAACATATATGGGGAAAGAAGTAAATAGGGGATCGGGGCTATAACTTTCAAAACGACCGTCCGGGTAGTTTCACCTACGTGTCCGCATATGCGGGAGTTGGATCGCAGAAGTGCATGGGCGCTTGGTGAGGCAGCTTCACAGAAGCGGATAACTGTTCGCAGAAGCGCTTCCGCAGAAACGGACTGTGCATTGCATAAGCGAAGGAATGTGGGGTAAGTGAATTCCGCAAATGCGGAGATTTCAGCACAAGAGCGGGACCGTAGAAGCGGATTTTGGGACCGCAGGTGCGGTTTGACTAGGCAGAACATATAAACATAAGGGTCCGCGATTTTCTTCATTTTCTAACATTTTGAGCTCGGAATTTGGAGGTTTTTGAGAGGATTTTCAAGGGGATTCTTGAGATAATTTCCTTGTGTTCATCTTTCTTCAATAATTATTTTTCCCCACTGATTTTCCACCTAGTTGGTGTGCGTTTTGAGGTGTAATTTGGGGGTTTGAGGCTAGGGATTTGGAGAGTTGATTTTGGGTATTTGAATGACAAATTGGTGTCGGATTTTGATGAATTTGGTATGACTAGACTCGTGAGTGAATGGCCTTTCAGGTTTTGTAAATTTTGTTGGATTTTGAGACGTGGGGCGGGGGCGGGTTTGAGCCGATTTTGGATTTTTGAGTTATAACTTCGTAATTTCTTGTAGAATTGATTCCTTTAGCCCGTATTGATTGTATTGTACTGCTTGTGACTAAATTCGGGTCATTTGGAGGCCAACTTATGAGGCAAAGGCATATTGGAGTAGGGATTTGCTCGGATTGAGGTAAGTAACACTTATAAACTTGGTTTTGAGGGTTCGAAACCCCGAACTTTTGTGTTATGTGATTGGTATTAAGGTGACGCACATACCAAGTGACAGGCGTGCGGGCATGCACAGTGAGAATTGTGACCTGGTCGATTCCATGGCACTTTCTAGTGGTTCTATCTTGTTGATATCCGTGTTTTCATCATGTGATAAAGTAATTGAGTTGTCAATCATGCTAGATATCATGTTTAGGCTTTATGCCGGTACTGTTGGGACCCATAGTGGTTGTTTCTTGCTGTTGTTTTACTAATTTCATTGATATTTCGTACTCAGTCATATTCATTCATTTCACATCATATCTCAGTCTCTGTTGTTATTTATTGATACATCATATCATTATTTTCGGGCTAGTATTATGACATTGTGAGCCCGTGAGAGAGAGACTGGAGAGATTGATGACTGAGTGAAGCTGAAGTCCTGATTATGAGTGGTATTTATGGGATTGGGTTGCACGCTGCAATGGTTATACTGATTTATGATAGCGCTTGGGCTAAAGGAGCCCATCCGGAGTCTGCACACACCCCCAGTGAGCGCGGTTGATTATATTGAGGGATGGATCTTTCCTGGACATGGATCTTGTCTGAAGCATTATATACCTGGAGATGGATCTTCTCCACGGGCTAGATTGTCCCTACTCGGTACTAGGTGATGAATGGTCAGTGATGTATATATTTCGGGATGGATCTTTCCTGGGCCATATACAGTACCGAGTGATTGAGCATTTGAGAGTGTGAGTACATAAGGTTGTCAGCATGGTGCATCACATACAGCATGCGCATTGGCATGTAGAAGTAGAGGAGTTATATTCTTCATATCATTCAGATTTGATCCATTTTTACTGTTTTGAGATATCTATCGAACTTGAAAGCATGTCTACGTTATGCACTGCTATTTGTTGTATTGAACTGTGTCGGTTGAGTTCGTCAGTACTTTCAGTCCACAATTTGGATTTGTTACTTATTGAGTTGATTGTACTCACGCTACACCATGTACCTCGTGTGCAGATTCATGTGCTTCCGGTTACGGCAGCTTCTGAGTGAGGAGTCGAGATCTCGGAGACTAGCGAGGTAGCTGCATGGCGTTCGCAGGCCTTAACCCTCCTTCATTATCTTTATTTGTATTTCAGTTCTTATTCCTCAAACATTGTAGTAAGTTGTATCCTGGTATAGATGCTCATGTACTTGGTGACACTCCGATTTTTGGGAGAGATTTGCATTGCGTTGTGGTTTTTATTTCAGTTTTTAAAGGGTTTTTCTTAAATATTAACTGCTTCCGTTAAATTTTCAAAGTTTTTATTTGGTTGAACTAGTTGAGTAGTTGGTTTGCCTAGTTCCATTATAGGCGCCATCACGACAGTTGGTTTTGGGTCATGACACGTTTGAACGAACTCTTGAACCAAAGTAATTCAATATAGAAGAGAGAACTCGGTGGTATATATGAAAGCTCGAAATTTCTTACTGCGTAGAGATAAAGCAGTGGATGAATTATTCCATTTCAAGGTGGGACATTTCTTTTATATAATACTCCTATTGAATTATAATTTCTTTTTTTATAGCTAAATTTGCTGAATTTCATTTCTATCATTGCCATATTTGTTATTGAGAAAAAGGACCTAAATTTTTTGCAACTATGTATATGCTTGGACAGTGGATAACAAAGATTGAGGACGCCAAATTCTCCTTTCCTGTCTATCATTCAATAGCGTTGAGCAACAGCAATCATCATGAATCGTGCGTAGCTAATAACATATTAACCTTTTGTGCTCTTTTTCTTTCTTTTCCTCATTCGGTCCGGAAAGAGACCTTGGCCTTGATTTCCATATCGTTTTTTAATCATTTTATTTTTAATCACTTCCCCTTTTCCTCTAAAGAATGGCAGTCCTTTATTTAGAAAATGAAAAAGGAAATACAAGAGAGGGGAAAAAAGGGAAGAAAAGAATATTGATTTATTTTATCTTTCTTGGAGTATCTAAAAAGTAGTGATAATTCTAAGAAACAGACGGTTAAAGTTTTTTTAATAAGGAATGGTTGCCATAAAAGATTTTAAAATGGAAATATAATAAAAAAAGATGATCACCAAGTAGGTGGTAGCGTGACAAAAGAAAGAATATTCGTATTCTGCAGTACGTTTAGATTGATTTTTAGAATCTTATTAATTCATTCTAACAAATGATATTCTTTTTCATGAACTAATTATAATCTTTTATGTAATTTATATATCAAAATAGTAATACAGACGGATGGATGTCGTACTTGCAGAGTTGCAGTTTCCATGAATTAGAAAAACTATGTTATAACTATTTCATATTTCAGTTTTGTAAATATTATTGAGTATTTTATTTCGTAATGATATGATACTGAAAGAAATCAAAATATTATTTTCTGATATGAAGCTACCTTTGTCTAACATGATAGATTGACATCTTCACTATAATTCTTTTGGGTATAAAGTTCTTTCTACTTGTCTTTGCACTAATTTCTGGTGAGCAGTGAGCTTAAGTTTGGCACTATGGGATATGCAGACCCTGCACTATGGACAGAGAGATTGAAATCATATTTCATGTATCGATTTTCTCTTCGTTGTTGTTCTCAGTAATTGTTGTCGTCTCAATTTTTGAATTATTCGTTATTTCTTCGATATTCAAACGTGGGAGCAAGTTGGTTCGTACAAATTAAATGATAAATATCTCGACAAGTAATTGGATAAATTAAGGTTACTTAGGTGATCTTGGTTGATATGCCAATATGCATTTAGTAGGTAAACAGTTAATTGCTTATTCATACTTCCATTAATATTTACCACCCACTGGATAATTTTGTTGAACAATTTTTTCTTCTTTATTCAGTTAGTTAAATAGGATCAATATTATGATTTTAAAAAATTTGCAATTTTTTTATTTTTTATTCTAAGCTAAAACAAATTTGGTGATATTATTTATGTACGCTTAAATTTTATTTTAATTAATAAGGCATACACGTGCAACACGTGTGTCCAGAAACTAATTTATATTATAAGAATGAAGACTTTTAGGTAAAGTCATTTTACTAAAATATCCTTCAAAAAAGTTAAACGATTAAATTACCCTCTATATTTAACAAACAATCTCCTCCTTGGAGAATATGAAGAGTTATTTACATTGAATAACTCAATATAAGACCACATTCAGCCTATTAAAAGCTAATACTAACATAAATATAATGGGGAACGAAGGGGTGGAAGTTAGGGAAGAAATGAAATGAAAAAGACATGAATACTATGCATTAGCTTGTGGAGGACATAATTTTGCTCTCATTCGCTTTTTGATGGTTGACGGATACTGTAATCTTATTGTGTAAGCATACTATCTTTTTTTTAAAGGTGACTTTTCAGATGTATTCTTAGTTTGTCAAATACTTTATTTTCTGTTAGGTATGGCATTAAACTCTTAAAAAATCATAAATTTGGTGAATTGGGATTACTTCCTCCATCTTAAATTACGTGGGTAATACAATGCTTCAGGTGATAAAAATGAAGAGGGGGAATGAGGGAGATAAACGTTTATATATTTATTTTTTTTTGGCTTTCTTTATCTATTTTGTTGAAGTTTAATTAACTAACGTTTGTCTAACTATAATTAATATCACTTGATGATCTTTCTGGTAACTATGCTCATTTGCTTCTAAATGGCAACGGAGAGTTTTATATTTGGGCATGAGTCATTCAATCTCTTTGAAGGACAACATGGGTTACTTTATTATTGACAACTTTATTTTTTTTATTTTTTTTATTTTTGCAATTCGTACTACAGACATCACAAGGTAAAATTTAGAGGGATTTAGACCTTATTCAACTACACTCAAATGTGGAGTGATTGTTAAGTCCAAAATTAGCAAAAAATAAAAATAATCCGAGGAAGATGGAGCGATCTGTCCAAATAATGAGTTACCATTCTTATATGTCTTACATAAATTATTAACCTTAGTGATATATGCTAGAATTAGTAGACGATCGAGTGATCTGCCAATAAGAAGAAAATAAACACAGATTAGGAGTTATTTGATTTTATAGTCTAAAAAGGTTTAGGGAGCAATATTTAGTTGGCCTAAAAATTATAGTGATATCTCGACTCCAATTTATTTTGAAATGGTGTAATGCCTACTATGGTTTATTATTAGTGTTCTCCATTGAGACTGAATGGATTGTTACATGGTCATTCTATCCTTGACTATGTGAGTAATGTGACCACTATGTAGTCATAAATCTTTTTTAAAATGTGTTTTTAAACTCAATTTTCTTTTGAAAATTATTTTTTGTGTTCTCAACTAACGCTGACGTCCAAAGGGGAGAATGTTAGAATTTAGGCATTGCGTTAATTGGTTATAGTCTGAAAAGATAGTGTCGTGACATAAGTGGTGAATAAATAAAATGCCTAATATTAAATATTATGTGTGTGAATAAGTGAGGCACAATAACAACTAGCATGTGATGGGTAAACACTCTTTATAAGTAGAGGTTAACCCCCTTTCCCTAGCTATAAAAGAAAAATACTAGTGTATTTTGCCTCTTGAATACGTGGTAACGATAGACGTCCCATCAGTCAAGTTCTTCGGGTTGTGAAAGTGTGTAGCTATTAAATCGTGGAAGTTGGTCTCATACTTAATCACTAATCACTGTCATTACTATGTCAATGGAGTTGAGAAGTACGCTTCCTTAAACTTTTAACTCTAGATTATGTTTATGTTTGTATCTTAATCTCTGCCATGGAGGTATATAATAAAAATATTACATTTGGAACTGGTGAAATTTGTTTTAATTTCAAGCTCAAGAAGTCGTAATATCAGAACCAGACACATCGTCCCATGTTATTGTGTTCCTTAATGTTGGGTCCTCGTGTTATGTTATCTACGCTCCAGTTGTCTAATCCTAGTCGTATGAGAGGTACATTAGTTGATGGAATAGTATAACGACCCGACTTGTCGTTTTAAGAATTTACGCCTTGTACAACGACTTAAGGTTCCGAACAATTTCGTAATAAGTATTATGACTTGCGTGTGTGGTTGAGTTTGATTTTCGGACGATTTGGGATCAAATTGGGAGAACAATTTTTATTTAAGAAGTTTAAAAGAAAAGAGTTGACCAGAGAATCGACTTTTGAGCAAACGACTTCGGAATAGAATTTTTATGATTCCAATAGCTCTGTATGGTGATTTTGGACTTAAGAGTGTGTCCGAATATTTATTTGGAAGTATGTAGTTGATTTTGGCTTGAAATGGCGAAAGTTGGAAATTGAAGGTTTGGAAATTTGATCGTGAGTCGACATTATTGATATCGGGGTCAGAATCCAGTTATAGAAATTTTGATAGGTCTCTTATGTCATTTATGACTAGTGTGCAAAATTTGAAGTCAATCGGACTTGATTTGCTATGTTTCGGCATCGAACATAGAATGTTTCGACATCGATTTTTCAAGAATACGTGGTATCAAATTATGCAAATGAGCACCAAATTCAGTTTTAATCAAAGCATTAGATCCGTATTGAAATTTCGGAGCCATATCAGAAAGAATCATCATATTCGGATATCGTATAAGAGAGTTATGCCCATTTCCGTGTGGGGAACGATTTTCCGTCGCCGTCGGCGCCCAGAGTAGCGTGGGGCGCTAGCCCTGGCGCTGGGATGTTTAAAGGTTCTGGAAATAGCGCCCCACGCCACATGTGGCGCCCGAACAGTAAAAACCCCATAAAACAGGGAGTTTTGTCATTTTTACTCATTTTTGAGTTTGGGGAGCTCGGTTTAGATGATGTTTGGGCGATTTTTCACAGGAAAATATTGGGGGTAAGTATTTCTTATCCTATATTGATTATATTTCATGATTCCATACTTATTTGCTTCATGAATCCATGAATTTATGGAAGAAAAATCAGATCTTTATAAAATCTTCTAAAAATATAAAATGAAGATTTGAAGGTCAATCTAATGTCTGAATTCGATAATTTTTGTATGGTTGGACTCGTGGTTGAATGATCGTTCATATTTTATAACTTTTATCGGGTTCCGAGAGGTGGGCTCCACTATTAATTTTTGAGTTAATTTCGAATTTAAATTGTGAAATTTAGCAAATTCATATAGAATTAATTCCTACGATTCGTGTTGAGTTTATTGAATTATTGTGACTAGATTTGAATCTTTTGGACACGAATTCGCGAGGAAAAGGTTTATTGGAATCATAAAATTTGTTGCGAAACGAGGTAAGTATCTTGCCTAACTTTGAGTGGGGGAAATTACCCCTTAGGCATTAAGTCTTATGTGAAAATTGTGTAATTGAAACCATGTACGCGAGGTGACGAGTACGTACTTGGTTTATATGTGCAAATTACATTGGTTGAAATTCGTAGACGCCCTTATGTATTAAATTGAAAGATTGTTGGAACTTAGTAAATCCTTGATTTGTTATTCATCATTCCTTGTTTGTCGAATTTGTATTTTATATGATAATTTGGTGTTATTGTCACTTGAATTTTTATGTGAATTCCGTGTGTTGTTGATTTGATATTTCTTGAAAATAATCACATTATGAATTTTTCATCTATAAATAATTTATTATGTAAGTTTAAAAGGAGGCATTAATCTATTTGCCAAATATTTAGATTAAAGAAGGCATTGTTCCTTTATGAATTACTTTCTAGTTCATGTTGTTGCAATTGGTATTGAGTTATAAAGGCCGTAAATGATATTTGAGGCAAAGTGTTAAATTGTGAAATATTATTTTGTTGAGTTGTTCGCTCCCGGATATTTTTATTAGGTTTTTTGTGCACATTATGGTCGAGCCATGTGCTCCTTATTGTGAAAAATGATGTATTATTGATTTTTGTGGTAAGTTGAAATATTTGAATACTTGAGATGTACTTTGCGATATGTTTTGATATTTGAGCACTCGATGTGCAATTTGTGATATGTTGTAATATTTGAGCACTTGAGGTACAATTCATGAGATGTTGTAATATTGGCACATGATATTGTTGGGAGGATTGTTCGGGTGTTTGCACGAGGTTTCTGCCGTGCAATTGTTACTATTGATATATGCACATGCGGCGTGACGAGACGGGCTATATGTGTGTGTTTGCACATGTGGAGAGACAAGGTGGAATATTATTATGCGCGTGCGGCGAGACAAGGCGGGCATTTACTATATTATTGTGCACGTGGCGAGACAAGGTGGGCTATATCAGGGATTGCTTTGTAATGACTTGTGATGTTCTGGGGGCATTGTTATTGTTGATATTTGTGTTGGGACTACGAGGCGGTACCTCGGAAGTGCCCTTTGTTGATATTTTTCTATGGCTGCACTTATCTTTGGTTATTTTATTTTTTTGTGATATGTAAATTCTTTTGTTCTTCCGTGATATATTATTTGATTTTATTATGTGTTTTGTATTCCTTGTTGTATTGTGTTGGTTTTGTCTCTTTGTAAAAGACTCTGAGGATTTGTGTTTATGGGTTTTACTGGTTTTCGAGATTTGAGTTATTTTGAATAAAAGAAATTGTTATTATATTTTAATTTGGTAAATTTTACACCCAAATTAGTAGTCATCGGATGATTTATTTTAATTGAAATGTCATTTTCTTCACCCAAACGAGTTCAAAAAATAAACTCATTTCTTTGATGATTTCTTACTTGGTTTAAAAAAATTATAAACTTACTTTATTGAAAATAAATTGATCCTGCGGATCTTATATACATTGATATTTTGGTATTTGAGTTGTCCGTGCGGTTATGAAAGAAATATGGGCATGAGGTGCGGGGAAAATATGATGATTTTATTATTGACATGTGATGTCACGACCCGAAACTCCCATCTTCGGACCGTGATTGCGCCTAACATTTCACTTGCTAGGCAAGCCAACGTTAGAATAATATTATCTATTTTTAAAATAATTTTTAAATTTATTAGTAATCAAAGAACAAATGCGGAAGTAAAGTCAGAAATGTAGTGAATAATACACAAAAATAATGATGTCTAAATACCATCCCAGAATTGGTGTCATAAGTGCACGAGCTTCTAGAATAATACAAATAAAGGTCTGAATAAAATAAAGTTATATGGAAATAAACACACAGCTAAAGTAAAATAGGCAGGGACTTCAGAACTGCGGACGCCATGCAGTTATACCTCAAGTCTCCTCCGAGTAGCTGAAATCCGAGCAAGTCTATGGCACGCCGCTGAGATCAACTCCGAAATCTGCACAAGAAGTGCAGAGTATAATATCAGTACAACCGACCCCATGTACTGGTAAGTGCTGAGCCTAACCTCGACAAAGTAGTAACGAGGCTAAGGGGGGTCACTTACATTACCTGTACGCAATATTAGTAACAACAACAATAATAGAAATAAATCAGGTAACTCATTTATAATAATTAAAGCCAACTCAGCAGTCATAACCAATTATCATTTCCATCAATTCTGTTGCAGCGTGCAACCCACTCTCACAATATATTCACATTCAATTCTGTTGCAGCGTGCAACCCGCTCTCACAATATATTCACATTCAATTTTGTTGCAGCGTGCAACGCACTCTCACAATATATTGACATTCAATTCTGTTGCGGCGTACAACCAGCTCCTCCAATATATTTATTTTAATCAAGTTTGTTGCGGCGTGCAACCCGACCCTCCAATATAGACTTTTAATAAGTCTGTTGCGGTGTGCAACCCGATCCTCCAATATGGACTTTTAATAAGTCTGGTGCGGCGTGCAACCCAATCCTCCAATATATTCATTATAATTAATTATGTTGCGGCGTGTAACCCACTCCTCCAACATATTTATTTACCAATTCTTATAGAAGAAATTTCTCCAATAAATGCAACAATTAATATAAAATTATAAGACAACAAGCATACAATAATTATGATTTAATTATGAAACAAACAATGACAAATAGCAAATTATTATGGAAATCAGGGAAAAAATAGGCAGTTTAATATTTAATATGTTAAATGTCAAATAACAATTAAAATACATAATTCAAATAGCATGTAACAATTAATGCAGGAATTCAACAATTAATATTTGACAAAGAATAGGAGAGAAACAATTATTATAATAATTAATTTATGATTTTTTCAAGTAAGCAGGCAAACAATTAATTTGACGACGTATAAACACTCGTCACCTCGCCTATACGTCGTTCACATGTATTTCATATAACAAATAATTTAAGGGTTCTATTCCCTCAAGTCAAGGTTAACCACGACACTTATCTCGCTTTGCAAATTCCAATCAATTACTCGACCACAGCTTTTCCTTTTAAATTTGTCATCAAAAGTTTCAAATCTATTCATAAACAATTCAATATACTCAATACGAATCATAGGAATTAATTCCATATGGATTTACTAATTTTTCGGATAAAAATCTGAAATTTATTAAAATATTCGACAGTGGGACCCACATCTCAAATTTCGAAAAAACTTGCGAAATCCGAACACCCGTTCCGCTACGAGTTCAACCATACAAAAATTATCCAATTCCGATATCAAATGGAACTTCAAATCTAAATTTTTCGTTTTTGGAAGATTTTAGAAAAATCTAATTTTTCTTCCATAAATTCACGGATTCATGATATAAACAAGTATGGAATCATGAAATATAATCAATATAGGATAAGTAACACTTACCCCAATATTTTTCGTGAAAATCGCCCAAAAATCCGCCTTAACCGAGCTCAAAACGACCAAAATGTGAAAATAATATCGGACTCTTCGATATATACACTGCCCATGCATTTCCGCACCTGCGGTGCCTGGACTCGCATCTGCGAAATGGGGCTGTCAGGCGAGGCCTCGCACCTGCGGAGGAAAAATGCACACCTGCACTGCCTTCCGCTTCTGCGATTGCCAAGTCCGCTTCTACGGACGCGCGGGTGAGTGCAAGTTTCCACCTGCGGACCTTTGCCCAGCCTCCCTAGTCAGCTTCTGCGACGGAAGGCTCGCTTTATCGAGCTCGCACCTGCGGTCAAAAATCTGCAGGTGCGATTACAACAGAAGGCAAAATTTCAAATTTTGCTTAAGTCCAATTCTTGTTCCGATTTCGATTCGAGTCACACTCTGGGCATTTGGGACCCCGTCTGAATAACCAACAAGTCTCATAACATAATACGGACTTACTGAACGCTGAAATTACAATTCACACCCCGATTCGAACTTTGAGTTTTAAACTTTTTCATTTGCAAATCTCGTGCCAAAACATATTAAATGAATCCGGAATGACTTCAAATTTGTCACACAAGTCCTAAATGACATAACAGAGTTATTCAAATTTTCAAAATCGAATTCCGCCTCCGATATCAAAAAGTCAACCTCGTGGTCAAACTTGGAAGTCTTTAGCCTTTAAATTGCTAGTTCCATTAAATGGTCATAACTTGAGTTAGGGACCTCCAAATTAAATTTCGGGCATACGCCCAAGACCCAAATCACGATACGGATCTATCGGAACTGTTAAAATACTGATCCGGGTCCGTTTGCTAAAACTTTTGATCAAAGTCAGCTCAGTTGAGTTTTAAAACTTTATTTCATATTTTAATCTATTTTTCACATGAAAAATTTTCAGAAAATTTTACGGACAGCGCACGTAAGTCGAGGAATAATAAATGGTGCTTTTCGAGGTCTTAGAATTCAGAATTACTTATTAAATTTAAAGATGATATTTTGGGTCATCACACGTGAGTTATTCGAGCGGTTATGATAGAAATATGGGCACGAGGTACCGTGGAAATATAAAAGTGGGTTGAGACCCGTAATTTTTTTATGATTGTGAAATGAGGTGTCACATGGTGACTTTTACTTGAAAGAAGTATATTCGAAAGATATTTATTCAAAAGAAGTATATTCGAAAGATATTTATCTTAAAGAATTATATGTGAAGGATTTATATTTTAAGGACTTGATTAATTGGTTGTACTTGTGTTCCTTATTCGTTTGAGCAATAATTATGATGTTCTTGTCGCCTTGTTGTTTATATCACTAGTTGATTTTGTTGTTATCATTGCTAGTTGTTTTCCAATACTATTGTATATTACTATATTTTACAGATTATTTGACTAGTAAGTATTTTGATTGTACCTCGTCACTACTCCACCGAGGTTAGTTTTGATACTTACTAGGTACCGATCGTGGTGTACTCATACTACACTTGTCTATAAAAAATGGCTTGAATTGTTATTATATTCGGCTTACCTAGTCTTAGAGACTAAGTGTCATCACGACGCATGTGGTGGGATTTTGGGTCGTGACAAATAGATCGTGGTCTCCTTATTTTGTTTTGGGCAATTATCTCTTCATGAATAACTTATGGGGTTGAGTTAGTGTAGTTACCTATACATACAGCAAAAACTATATGATAAAAATATTAATTGGTAACCTGTAAAAATAGTAACTAACGAGTTATCATCATTTAAAATTCACTAATAGTGTATACACTCTTTTCACTATCAACGTATATAACTTAAATTTTTTTATCGCTCAGGTTGAAACCAAGATTTGTTTGATAAAACGTCCACAATCAAGGCCACGGGAGGAAAGGATTGTGAAAATACAACTAGCAAAGGTTTTAAAGTGAGGAAGAACAAAGAATTGAAAATTGTTGGAGCATTTTGCCAATCAAACGTTGGAGATGTCAGCCCAAATGTGGTGTGGAGCATTTTGCATTATTAACTTGCGATTTTAATCACTCTTCTTGTCGTGGCAATGACCAACTTTGTGTGGGCCATGGCCTGGGTAAGACTTAAAGAGAACTTATTTTTGGGATTTTTACATTTCTATACACTATTTAAAACCTTATTATTATCTCTACTCAAATTTTAATTTAATTACATTGTCATATACAATTCACCAATTATATACAAATAAGTTTTAAATGAGTATCTCTTTATATTAGGAATTGAATAAGGAATATCAGTTATTTCCTTATCCATTTATACTTGCACACACTCTCTCTCTGTATCTCTCTCTCTGTCTCTCATTCTCTCTCTTTGTCTCTCTACTCTCCTTCTATGTTTTCTCCCAATTTTTCTTCATTTGATGTTCTCTGTTTTTTTATGCTTTCTTGTTGTATAGAATTTTAATGGAATTCATCAACAGATTTCAATTGTTTTAACTTAGCAATTTCCTTTCATATTGTACAATTAGTGTTCAAATTGAAATTGTCAATCAATAAATTTTGAAAGTATTTGACTCTCCACCATTGATAGCTATTAAAAATCTTTGAAACTTTGAAATCGAATTTGAGTTTTTAAAAACCATTATTTATTTGGATTGGGTGTTGTTGCAAACAATTGAGAATATTGTTTGGAGTTTATATCTCAATTTTGAGGGTGTTATAGTGAAGATTAGACTTGATTTTGACTGAATTTCATATTGAAACTCGAAGAAGAAGAACACATGACATACAATATACTTACAAAATTATAGTAAAGTTATATTATAAATGTATTTAAATTGTATTATGTTGTAGTTATATATATACTTTTTAATTTGAATATTGTATGAAAGTTGAAAAACAGTTGTATAATGTATGAATCGTTGTATAAAATTTGTATTTAAGTTATAAATACTATATTTTTACATAAAGTTGTTGATATGTATCAAAATTGCATTAAGAGAGTAAGTTTTGATTGGAATTTTAGAGAGGAAGAAGCACACACCACATACAAAATATATACAAATCAGATACAAAACATACAAAAAAACATATTGTATAAAATGTGTATAAAATTTTTATTCAAGTTGTATGATATTGTAGTTGTATTTAACTAGATAGAAATAATGTATGAAAGTTGTAGATAAATTATAAATAAGTTGTATAATATATAATTAGTTGTATGAAATTTATTTTTACTATGTATGTTGTTGTAGATATTAAAATTTGCATTAAATTTATACGAAATTTATTTTTAATTTGTATATTTATGTACCATATATTGTTCTTTTCTCAGTTGATTATTAAGGAAAGAAAAGTGAAGAATAAATTCATGACTGGTACCTGAGCCAGGAGACACCAAGAATGGGAATGCGACAAATCGTCATTAGAGCCGATTTTAATTTTTAGGCAAAGTTGTGGGATATATAGTTCAAGTTTAAGTATTTATTAACAAGATTACAACCACATTACTAAGGTTTGTGATTAAGGTGTCTCTTGGTATAAATATCATGTACACTGTAGCAGCAAAAATTGCTACATTCTTTGTTACTATTCACATATTCTTTTTCTTTAGCATAAGATAGGTCTGGAAGTTTGGCATTTGAAGTAGGAGAGAAACTATATTAGAAGATGACTGCTGGGTAGATTTGGAGATAGCACTCCAGAGCTCCCAGACTTCTTAACTATTCAAATATTGGGCTAAACACCTCTAGGAAGATTCCAATAGGAACTGAAGCACCGGATTATGTCACAACCATCGACTAGAGAAGAGAGAAAATATAGGCTAAGTGATGAAGAACAAGAATAAAGAGATGAGAGGGGAAAAAAAAAGGTGTAACTAAATTTCCTTGATTAAAGGCACTAATAATAGATTATGAGCCTTTTAAGGTGGAATATATATATAATTTGTAAGTAATCCTTGTTTAGGGCGGTAATATATAAAATTAGAATAATTTTGGTAAATAACTTTAAAATATTGTATAGGAACGAAAAAATCCCTTCCTTTTTGCGTCCGCCGGTTAAATTGGGCTTTAATTTCTAATGGGCTTTTTAACTACAATCCAGATGAAATCTTGAGTACAAAGATTATTGGAGACAGACAAGAATTAACAGGGAAGATTGATTATCGCCATGTTTATCTGAACTTTACAAATATTAAAGTTCAATTAGAAGGGAATAAGGTTGTCCAAACATGCCCTGCAACATTGGGCCCAGGATTTGCTGCTGGAACTACTGATGGGCCTGGTGTTTTTGGGTTCCAGCAACGTGATACCAAGATCATGGATCAATTCATTTTCTATAATCATGAAAAAAACTTGGGATATTTGCACAAATAACCGGCCAAATTTACTATTTATTTATTTAGTCATTTATGTAAATTATACCCGATTATACTCATAGTATATATGACTTTACAAATATTAAACATCCGTCAACTATATTTAGTTTAAGCAGTTGGGTGACGGTTATTTACGTTAATACATTCTCTTAACATTTTGTTGTGTTTAAGGATGAAAATTTGATTTGCTTCACTGATAAATCCATTTTGGAAGAAGCTAAGAGATGTGTTAAAGAGAAAGGAAATTTTACCTCCTATAGCAAACTATTACTGTCACGACCCAAACTCACCTATAGGTCGTGATGGCGCCCAATATCCCAGCTAGGCAAGCCAACTAATGATTTAAACATATATTCATTTCTTTAAAAATTATCCGAGTACTAAAACTCGGAGTACTTGCAAAAATTAAGACAATGTGAGAAATAAGATAAATTAAAACCCAAGTAAAATAATTAAATCCAAAAACTCTACTAGTATGTGCCAAGACCTGGTGTCACAATTGTATGAGCATCTAGTAGATTATACAAAATTCTAAATATTGTCTGAAATAAAATAGACAGAATACAAATACAAAAAGAGGCACTAGTTGCTGCAGAACGGCTCAGAAAGACAGCTCACCACTAAGCCTCTAGATAACGTGGGTGCACTCCGATAGGTCCTCCGATAGTACGTCTCGGGTGCTGCACAAAAAGTACAGCAAGCATAGTATGAGTACGTAAACAACGTGTACCCAATAAGTATCAAGCCTAATCTCGAAGAAGTAGTGACGAGAGGTCGACTTTGACACTCACTATGGGTCAATAATATTACAATAGAATTATATAATTAAACATGATTTTTTTAGGTGAACAACAATAATTTTCTAAACAAGCAGAAATAAATAAATTTCTTAAATTTTAATAATTTCCAATTTATCAAATTAACTTCACAAGCTGCAACTAAAATATCAAGGTATCGTGTAATTATTATTATTAGGCATGATTTCTGCCGAGGTCGTACGGCCCGATCCAGAGTGTCGTGTACACTGTCGAGGGACGTGCGGTGCGATCCATAGATGTATCTATACTGCCGAGGCATTCGGCCCGCTCCAAAAGAAAGGAAGACATTTTCTTATGAACCTCCGGAATGAGAAAAAAATTATATATATATATATATATATATATATATATATATATATATATATTTGAGATTAACACATGAGGATGTACAAATTTCTACAACAGTTAAATATTCTGAACAAAACTTCAAGTATATGAGATTTCAATCTTTTACCATTTCCTCTAACCAATTACAACATAATTTTATTGCTTTAATTAAATGAGGATACAATTAATACAATTTTCATCCAATTCCATAACCATTTTCGTGGTTAAAATTTTATTTTTATCAAAACCTAAGTTTTTCATCTAAACCCTTAATTTGCATAATTTACAGGTTATAATCTACTCATAGTCTATGTATTTAACTCAAAGTGTGTAGAATTAACTTACCTTCAAGTTGCTAGTTAAAATCCTCTTTCAAAAAGCTCCAAAATCGCCCAAAAATGGAGAAAAAACGGACTAAAATGACTGAGCCTCGCCCCCTTTTAACATTCTGCCTAACAATCATTTCCGCACCTGTGGAGGCTTAGCCGCACCTGCGGAAAAAGCCTCGCAGGTGCGCATTTCTCCATTTGGCCTGGCTTCGCACCTGCGGTGAAGTGGGCTGCTTCTGCGCGTCCGCAGGTGCGACCAATGCCCTCGCACCTGCGCCATTTTCGCTTTTGCGCCTGCTCCTTCGCACCGGCGTTACTCGCACCTGCGACTTCCCAACCGCATGTGCGATTGCAGCAGAAGCTGGAGCCTTCAGCAGTTGCTCCAATTTCAAAAATTGGCTCGAGCCTCGTCCGGTTAACTCCCGGGGCCCCACCCGAATATACCAACAAGTTTGAAATCATAAAACGGACTTACTCAAACCCTCGGAACGTGTAAAACAACATCAAAACTAAGAATCATACCTCAAACCAAATTGATTCAACTCAGAAATTTTAAATTCTTCAAACTTACTCCGAATACGCTGAAACATACTTTAACTACTCGGAATGACACCAAATTTTGCGTGCAAGTCTTAAATCAGCATATAGAGCTATTCTTATGCTCGAAATTCCGAACGGGCCTCATTTACTCCAAAACCTACTCCAAACCAAAAAATTTAAGAACCTTAAACCTTTAAATAGTTGATTTTCACTATTAAGCGCTGAAACGCTTCCGCGTTGTCCAAAACCCGATTCGAACATACGTCCAAGTCCAAAATCATCATACGAACCTATTGGAACCGTCAAATCCCGATTCGGGGGTCATTTTCTCAAAATGTTGACCGAAGTCAAACTTGGGCTTTTAAGCCAAATTAAAGAACTAAGTATTCCGATTTTAACCCGAACACTTTCAAATCCCGAACCGACCATCCCCGCAAGTCATAAATTAATAAAAGCATATACGGAAAATTTTATTTAGGAAAACAGGATTCTAAAAGTCAAAATGACCGGTTGGGTCATTACTATTACACTCTATTTATTATAAACCAAAATAATTTTAAAATATTATTACTTATAGCTACCTTTTCTATTTTATAGCAAATTAGGTATTTATTATATACCCTACCATTGAGGCATGAAATACGCCAATCATGTTCTTTCTCTCACAACAAAATTCTCAATCCTCTCTCTTCTCTTTCAAATCAACAGAATCGTCGGCGTCATCCGGAGATTCGATGTCTCCGGTGACTCGAAGAAGTAGGTGTCGGCAGAGCTGCGTTGGAAGAATGGTGATTTTGGATCGGAGAGAAGTGGAATAGTGGCGGCGGAGCTATGGTAGAAGAAACTGGTTGTTGTGCTTTAGGCGGCTGGTTCAACATGTAGCTTGTTCCCTTCTTGTGCTTTCACAGAAAAAATGGCTACGCACCAAAAATTGGCATATGTGTACTTTTGTGGGGTGGGGGGGGATGCTGCTGCTTAAATTATATTTTTATATGTAATTTTTTTTGTCCGTCTCCATTTTTAGCTTTAATACAATATATACAGTATTTTGCTTGGCCGAAAAATGCCATCTCCGGCGAACTTTCTTTTCTTCTTTGCTATTTAGTCACATACAATGATACAAATATATTGTATTATGTATAAATACATTATATTATTATATAAATATATTATTTTTTTGCTTGTATTTATGTATTCCGAAAGTCTGTATTTTTTTAATACAATCGAATATCACTGTGTTTTGTGATTTTTGTTATTTGAATACAGTCGAATTTAATACGGTGAATTGAATACAATATATAATAGTGAATAATAAATATATGTGAATTGAATACAATGTATACAGTCGAATTGAATAGAACGGTATACACCCTATTTCTTGATTACTAAATACAGTCGCATGAATACATGGAATACTGCACAGTAGCAGCGAAATTTATGTAGAATTAATTTTGTTGAGTTAAATTAGGAGTGATACATGCTAATTGATCCTCTTTCCGTTATTAAACAACTGAATTCCCCTATTTTTTAGGCGAATTTCGCTACTGTATTCATGAATACAGTAGCGCGAATACATAGAATACAGTCGCGTAATAATTAAAAAGTAGCTATATGAAGTAATTACGTATATGATAGTTATAGGAAGTTAATAGTCACTAAACAATAGTGGTTTCTCAAAAATTATTTTCCTGGATACCGAAAAATCTGAGGTGCAATTATTCCAAAGTTTTATGATAAGTACTGGCCAATTTGACTGGAAATGCCAATTTGATTGACTCAATCACTTTCATTTGAGTGATTTCCTTCTTAGTCATCACTCCCGTTATTTTCTTATTTTCATATCGTCTAAATGTGGATATTACACCAAGTAATATTTGATATGACAAAATAATTCTTCATACAACTCATTCTATCAATGTAAGAGCTAAAAGAAAACACCAAGTTTATAGATAAATCCTGGTGTTTTTTCCCTTTTTTATTTAATTTTTCTTTCTCTCAAAAATCTTGACTTACCGTCGTTACCGATTTGTCAATCTTCTCTAAATGCATAGTCTAATCCAAATGAAACTGAAAAAACAAACAGCTAAAATACGAGCCGTAAAAAGAGGTACAATTCCAACATAAACAAACAAGACAGCTTTCCCTAAATTTCACGTTCGGACATGCCTAAGAAGCATAGTGAAATTTAAAAACAAAACGTCTAAGTTTTATGTCACTTAATCCCAACAACTCCAGTATTTCCTAGGAATTCCCAACTTTTCACCAACATAACCCTTATATATTCTGAAAGCTATCTAGACAATTTCCTTCATAGACCAAAATGAGAAGAAAAACAGAGATCTTATTAAGTATTTTTCTGCTTTTAGGTTGTTCAATAATTGGAAGTGTCAATGGGGAATACTTAATAGGAGTTGGGAGTTATGACATGACTGGCCCAGCTGCTCAAGTAAACATGATGGGATATGGTAATTTTGATCAAGTTACTGGCGGTATACATTTCAGGTTAAGAGCTAGGACTTTCATTGTTGCTGAAAATTCAAAAGGTTCGAGGTTTGCTTTCGTTAACCTTGATGCTGGGATGGCTTCACAACTTGTGACAATAAAAGTACTTGAGAGACTAAAATCAATGTACGTACCATAATTTCTAGTTACTAATTACTTCCACAACGTAAAGCGTAAAAGAAAAGGAAAAGAAAGCATTTTGAACATACTATATTCCAAGTACTTTCAGAAATTTTGATCTTAAATATGTCATGTCATTTTTATGGCAAAAAAAAAAGAGCATGTCATTAAGGTGAAATAAAAAGTATATAGTTAGAATTCTCAAATATAGAAAGGTACGTATTTTTTTTATTTAAAAAAGACTAAAAAGAAAAAGTGTATCATGTAAAATGGAGGATAAATTAAATTGATTTGGCACTATTTTCTCATTAATTCGTTCAAAAGAATAACACATTTCTATATTTTGAAATAATTAACTTTAAACTTATCGTTTTCCCTTAATAATGAGAATTTCTTATAGACACACAAATGTTATGATATGTTTAAAGTCGTAAACTTTAAAAGTTTTTATTTATTTCCTAAACGTGGTGCCGAATCAAACTAAGATACTCACTCCGTTCATTTTTAATTGTCCAATTTTGACTTTGCACACTTCTTTTAAGAAAAATAAATGAAGTGTATATTTGATAATTTTACCCATAATAATGATAGCATTTCAAAAAGTCTTAGGAAATGATTTAGGGAATGAGTGTTAATGATAAGGGTAAAGCTAGAAAAAAAAATATTGTCTTTCTCCTGATTTGCGAAAATGGATAAGTAAAAGTAAAAATGTATTTTTAGCAATGTTTAGCATATTAGACATGTAAAAGTAAACGGAGGGAGCAAATTGAACTAGAGAAGTAATAGTTATTTATGCAAATTTTCTTTTGGGCTAATGTTTTAGTGCATTTAAGAAGGTTAACACTAAGTACTCACTCCTATGTCACATTAATTCGTTGCAGACACATTAAGTACGTATAATGAGAAATCTATGTAACATAGAATTGCTGCGCGATACGTATCCCATTTCACTACCACAACTAAAGCTAAAAGCAGAAAAAATTATCTTAAACAATTCTCTTAATATACTTTGTTTGCATATGAAGGTATGGAAATTTATACAGTAAAGATAATGTTGCAATAAGTGGGACACATACTCATGCTGGTCCAGGAGGTTACTTGCAATACGTGACTTATACTGTAACTTCACTTGGCTTTGTTCCTCAGTCATTTGAGGCCATTGTTACTGCTATTGAACACAGCATTGTCCAAGCTCATGACAATCTAAAGCCTGGTTCCATCTTTATCAACAAAGGTAAGAAATCAATCATTATTTTCTTGCTAAAAAAAATATAACGTACAAGATTTTGGGTCTTTATTTCACTAACATTGAATGTACGATTAACTATTGTAGTCTTTACTTAAAACATAGAACATATATGATAAAATTAAGGGGGAAAAAAAGTAAAAAGGGCGTATTCTGATATCTTGGTTAATATTTAAGTTATATTTGTTGATAGTGCCCTATATGGATGTAATTAAATTGGAGTTAGTTTCACATATTATTACTAACTTCACCTGCTATAATAAGAAAGTCACAGAAATTCATTTTTATCACATTAAAGTAATAGAGACTAGACTATATTAGTAACAAGCAAATCTTGTATGTGTATTTTCAAGCAAACCTTGTAAGCCTACTTGCGTCTTGAGTATTTACTTGTAAAAACGATTTTTTTTGTTTTGTAATGGATAGTTGCAATTCCTTAAAAAAAAGAATTCCGTCAAATTCACTACGTTGAACTATTCCTATATCATATATTTGTAGGTGTAAATACAGTACCATATTCTCACTATAACATTAAAGTTACAAACTTTATCACTATACTAGTAAAATAATTTTGATGGGTAAGTTTTGTCGTAATAATGGCCTAGTGGATAAAGTTTAGTCACTTTACTGTTTTAATTGGTAAAATTCTATCTTTTTTTTTAATGTGACAAAAAAATTCTATGATAGTTGTCATAGTTGGTAAAGTTTTTAGTGAATTAAATGTTATACTAGTGTATAAAGTTCGAATACAAAAAATAATTTGTAATTTTAATTTCAGTGACCATACGTAATTTAATCTATTTTATCCTCTTTACTAATCTACCCTTCGATGGAATTTTAAATCCTTTTTTTTTTTATGGTTATGTAGGGGATCTAGAGAATGCAGCTGCAGGTATAAACAGGAGTCCAAGTGCATATCTATTCAACCCTAAAGAAGAGAGGTCCAAATATCTTAACAATGTTGATACTCTAATGACCCTTTTGAAATTTGTGGATGGAGAGACTAGAAAAAGTGTTGGTGCATTCAACTGGTTTGCAACACATGGAACTTCAATGAGCAGAAATAACAAGCTTATCAGTGGAGATAACAAAGGTGCAGCTGCTAGGTTCTTTGAGGACTGGTTTGCTTCTCAGGAGAAAAATTCCTCAACAAATTCTACCACTTACTCTAAGGTGATAGGTAGGTATAATATTCATTTAGTTTGTGATGAACACAAGACTTCAATAAATATTTTTTCATGTTTTGATTTTAAGAGTATATACTAAGATATATTTATAACGTTGAGTCTAACTCAATTCCAACAATCTGAGCCGTTGATCCATGCATGTTGTTGCGTTTATCAATGATGGGTTGTGTTATTTATGCTTCAGTTGTTTATTAGTCCGTCGTGAGGGGAATACCAAGTCACACATTGGTAGATGGAATAAGTTGAAATCTCGTTATTTATTTATTTTAGATAATTTTTACCTCATGAGCTAGATTTTTGAGCTTGAGTTAATTAGTGCAAGTACCTATTAGTTAACTACAAATAAATTTTATGATAAAAATATTACTAATTAATAACCTCAAAAAAAAAAGTGACTAACATGTTAACGGTGGTTAAAATTCACTAATAGCGTATAAACTCTGTATACCGTCAACATATATAACTTAAATTTCTTTGTGGATCAGGTAGAAACCAAGATTTGTTCGATAAAGCATCCACAATCAAGGCCACAGGAGGAAAAGATTGTGCAAATACAACAAGCCAAGGGTTTAAGGTGAGGAAGAACAAAGAATTGAAATTTGTTGGAGCATTTTGCCAATCAAATGTTGGAGATGTCAGCCCAAATGTGCGTGGAGCATTTTGCATTGACAGTGGATTACCTTGTGATTTTAATCACTCTTCTTGTCATGGCAATGACCAACTCTGTGTGGGCCGTGGGCCTGGGTAAGACTTAAAGAGTACTTCTAAAAAATCAGAAATAACCAGATTTATAATTGGTAATTGAATAATAGCTACAGTTTTAAAATAAATTGAAATTTAGCTACTTTTTCATGTAAAGATAACATCTGAACAAAAACACCGTTAAAAATCCGGAAAAATTTAGTATAATATGTTGGAGTTTGAATTTTTTACATATGAGATTCCAGCATAATGTGCTGGAATTTCATAATGTGCTGGAGTTCCAACATAATATGCTGGAAGTTTATTCGTTGGAGTTCCATAATTGCGCATATTATGTTGGAACTTTCCGTGTACTGGAGTTCCAACATAATATGCTGGAAATTTATATATAAGATAATCCAACATATTATGCTGGAACTTTACGTGTTTCAGCAAAATAATAGTTATTTTTCAGTGATTTTGCGAACGCTGGCTATTTTTTAATTACCAGTCCGAAAACTAGCTAGCACGTGCTATTTTCACTTCCTTTTTCCGTCTGTTGGTTAAATTAGGCTTTAATTTTTAATGGGCTTTTCAACTACAGATATCCATATGAAATCTTGAGTACAAAGATTATTGGAGAGAGACAGTTTCAAAAGGCTGTTGAGCTTTTCACTTCAGCTAAACAAGAATTAACAGGGAAGATTGATTATCGCCATGTTTATTTAAACTTTACAAATATTAAAGTTCAATTAGAAGGAAATAAGGTTGTCCAAACATGCCCTGCAGCATTGGGCCCAGGATTTGCTGCTGGAACTACTGATGGGCCTGGTGTTTTTGGTTTCCAGCAAGGCGATACCGAGGTCAGGATTAGTTTTAAATTAAGGGATTTTTACAAACATAGTCAGTCTGATTCATTATTTACTTTTTCTAGCCAATACACAGATTATATACAGTTATACAAATCTTATACATGGATATATTATATATCCGCCAGCTATTTTTAGTTTAAGCAATTAGGTGGGCGGATTTTTAGCTTAATTCTTCTTGAATTAAAACTTTTATTTCTCTATGAATAAAGTTGAAAGTCTGATTATGGTTTAAATTGAAACTTTGATGTGCTTTTCAGATCAATCCATTTTGGAAAAAGCTAAGAGATGTGTTAAGAGAACCAAGCCCATATCAAGTGGACTGTCAAAAGCCCAAGACTGTTTTGCTGGACACTGGAGAAATGTCTTGGCCCTATCCGTGGGCGGTAAGGCCCAGAAAGAAAATAAAAGGAAAAATAGAAAATTCTGCATTAGAAAATTATTTTCTTGATTTCATTTGTCATTGAGTAAATTTATTGATGAATCTTGTAGTTGTTTTTTACTTTTTTGGCAGCCAGCAATACTTCCAATTCAAATTATTAGGCTGGGAAGTCTCATCATTCTCTCTGTGCCAGGAGGTAATGATTTGACTGACTTTTTCTAAATAATTACTAACTATAAATCTTTACAAAAATTATGATCTATACTTGCATATTACTCCACGTTTTAAGTGATTCTTAAATATGTAGATTCTTTTCAAAATAATTACTAAGAAACAATGTACAATTTCACGTGTTAGTTCTTGGGGCTTCTCATTCTTTTTGGTACAAAGGTAATACTACTAAATTATGCACAACATATACACAGAGTTTACAACAATGGCTGGTCGTCGATTAAGAGAGGCAGTAAAAGAAACACTAATAAGCAGTGGAAATGGCGAATTTGACGACCAAACTGAGGTCGTCATAGCAGGCCTAACCAACGCTTACTCACAGTATATAACAACTTTTGAAGAATACGAGCAACAAAGATACGAGGTATTAATGCATTTACTTTTGACTCGAACTAGTTTGTATTTATAATAAAGTTTGAACCATATGGCAAAGGAATATGGTGTCTATAACGATACTTTTCACAATCGGAATATAACTCTTTTTATATCAGGTGATGTACAATAACATGTAACTGTCAATATTAAATCTAATGGCTCACCTAAAAAATAAAGTAACATGTCAAAATATAATGGTAGCATATTATAACCTTAAATTTCTTTACATTTTAAAATGTCAAAAATTTGGACAGGCTGCATCTACCCTATATGGTCCCCATACATTATCAGCATATATTCAAGAATTCAAGAAGTTAGCTAAATCTATGGCAAAAGGAGAACAAATTTCTAAAGGACCTTCACCTCCAGATCTTTTGTCAATTCAACTTAGTCTACTACCAAATCCTACTGGTGACTCACCTCCACAAGGCATAAATTTTGGTGATATTAAACAAGACATAAATGTACCAAAATCAGGAACATTTAAAAAGGGTGACAAAGCAATTGCTACATTCTGGAGTGCAAATCCAAGATATGACTTACTTACTGAAGGCACATTTGCTGTTGTGGAAATGCTTCAAGGCAAAAACTGGATACCTGCATATGATGACGACGATTTTTGCTTGATCTTTAAATGGCTAGCAGAAAATATTACTGCTATTGCTGCTGCTGCTGCTGCTGCAAATGCTACTGCTCATGTGAATAGTTATAGTTATGCTACACTTGAATGGGAAGTACCAGACGAGGCTAATCATGGCGTTTATCGCTTAAGGCATTTTGGATCAACAAAGAAAACGAATGAATCACCAAACTCGTATTATACTGGTGCATCTAGTGCTTTTACTGTGTCTTAGGATAGTAAGACACAGGAAATCCAACTTAAACATGCAAGTGTAAGAACAGAACTTTGGCATTGATGATGTTTTTTATTCCCACAATAACAGATATTAATTTAATGTTGGAAAAACAATTGCATACTGTTCATCTATTACAGGAGCTTTTTTTCTTAGGGGAGTAACATGGATTTTGAGAGGTGAGCTTCAATAACTAAAGAACAAGGGAATACTTATTTTGGCATAGGCTGCAGTAAAATAAATCACAGCTTGTCCATCCAAATAACACAGCGTAGGCTCTTTCCTTGAATAAGTAAATCGAAAGCCTTGTTGATGTCTTCAAAATTCACTTCATGTGTCACAAACTTGTCCAATTGCAATTCCTAAAGCCACGAAAAAGGCGAGGACTAATGTTATTCAAATGAATCCCACAACTTTATAATTGAAATGCAGCTTGTCCCTTGAAAAGAATCGCAACAAACATAAGTATGATTGATTACCTTATCAAGATAACGTTTAACAAGGATAGGAACGTCGGATTTTGGTTTGAGACCACCAAAGAGTGCTCCTGTGAGAGTTTTCTTACTCGTAAGAACCTCAAAAGAGTTCAAGTTCAGCTGTGCCCCTGGCTTATCAACTCCTAAAACTACTGTTATTCCCCAACCCTGCATTTTATATCCAAAGGTATTAGGTATGAATTTGTTCTCATTATTTTGTTGATTAGTGTAAGAGTTATATGGGGGAGACCTTTCGACAGCAGGCGAACGCTTCCTGCACAAGTGTTCCCAGACCAACACATTCAAAACAATAGTCAGCACCTCCATTAGTCATCTCAATTATCACCTGCTCATAAAAAAAGCAAAAACATTATGAGAGTTTTAGCATAGGCTAAGGATCATTGCCACATAATTATAAGTTGTCAAGCTTCTACAACAACAACATACGCAGTATATTCCCACAGCATGGGGTCTGGGGAAGGTAGTGTATACGCAGACCTTACCCCTACCCCGGGAGGGCAGAAAGGATGTTTTCGCTAGACCCTCAGCTAAAGAGGCAAGGGGTCAAGCTTCTAAGTTAATAAATTCCATATTGTAAGAATAAAAGCTGCAACCATGATTTTTGCACTCATTCACAAATAAGCATAATCTTCTTTCTTAATTTCCCACCTGACTAATAGGTTTATCCCCGCAGTTGTTGGAATTGATAAAATCAGTCACTCCAAATTGCTTCCCTGTGTCAAATGAGAAAGATAAAAATAAGCAAAAAGGAGAAGAGGAAGACGAATATTATCTTTTTTGTTATTGTTAGTTGTTGTTGTTGTACAATGAAGGGGAGCCTTAGCGCAACGGTCAAGTTGTCGGTCACGGGTTCGAGCCGTGGGATCAGCCACTCATACTTGCATCAGGGTAAGCTGCCTACATCACACCCCTTAGGGTGCGGCCCTTCCCCGGACCTTGTGTAAACGAGGGGTGGTTTGCGCACCGGGCTTCCCTTTTTGTTGTTGTACAATGAACATTTAGTGTACCTACCTATTTCAAACTTATCAGAGTTTATATCTACACCAATAATTCTGGTAGCACCACATAGCCTTGCTCCTTCTGCAACCTGAAAATTCCTCCGGATTAAGCATAAGAGGTTATTAATACCGACAAAAGCAAGGAGGAGGAGGAGGTATGTACTGCTAATCCGATTGCACCCAAACCGAAGATCACTACTGTTGAACCCGGTTCCACATCTGCTGTTTTCCAAGCAGCACCTACTCCTGAAAGCTCAATTTAGATAATATCAGACATGAAATTGTTCATGTATTCTTATATTAATCTAATTTATACACATTGATAGTGTAAATAGTAAGTAACTTGTTTTATTTCCAAGCTACCAATCTCACTTTTTATGAACAGTTAGGTAACCTAATAGTGTAAAACTACTAAAATGATGATTTCAAGTGCTAAGAAAAATTCGAGACAGAATGCAACTAACTTTAGAAATGATTATAACATGTAAAATTAGAAGACAAAGGGATCAGGAAATTACCTGTTGATACTCCACAACTAAAGAGGCATGCCCGGTTAGGTGGGATTTCAGGATTAATCTTTGTTATATTAACAATGTCTACGACTGTGTACTCAGAAAAACTTGATATAAACAGGAAATGGTGTAAAGTTTCTCCTTCAACGGTAGTGAATCTGCTTGTTTCATCTCTATGTAGCAATGGAGATACCTCAAATGGGAATTTGGAACAAAGGTTGCTTTTCTCGGATTTACAGTCTACACATTCCTTACAGTCGGACAAAAATATAGGTACAACTGAATCTCCTTCTTTTAACTCCTCAACATCTTCTCCAACACTCTCCACAATCCTTAAATTCAGTAAGAATTGGTATCAGAAAGAATGTCATATTTACTGGTGCATATATAAGAATCAATGCCTCGACTTTGACCAGCAAAAGAGTAACAACAACAACAACAATATTCTCAGTATATTCCCAAAGTGTGGGGTCTAGGGACGGTAATGTGTACCCAGACCTTACCCCTACCTTGTGGAAGTAGAGAGACTGTGTTCCGGTAGACCCTTGGCTCAAGAAAAGCAATACTCGGCAGCAAAAGAGTAATAAGCAATAAGAAGAAAAAAACACTATCCAAAGTGACATATATCATTTGCATATAAATATAACTCAAACATATTGACAGGGAATATAGAGAATTTACCCGAAAGCTTCGTGGCCCAAGATTCTTGGAAAGCATCCAGGAAACTCCTAAGAAGAATACAAAATCAGTTCATACAAAATTTAGTAAACAAAAGATTCTACTGAGGAGAGACTAAACTTGGAAATAAACATAAAAATTCCATACTTTCATCTTCCAGAAGGTAATGTCGCTGTAACAGAGAGAAGTACAAATGATTTTTAGTCGAACTTCATGCGCTTTAGGAGGAGCCACAATCACTTCCTCTATCACCAGTGGTTCTCCTGGTTTTCTTGCCACCGCAGCTGCAGCACAATTCAAGTAAAACAGCAATATTTATCAACAAAAAGGATTTAAGTGATGTATACCGACAGTGTAAGAAAATATTACACCATCAATGTAATTAACTTCTTATAGCACGATACTTATTGTTTGCAAGTATAGGTCACGAATCAAGATTGATTGAATAAAGTTACGTGCAATTACTTTTTAGTGACCCTAATGTGTAAAATTATACACTACATAAAACTTAAACTCCTAAAAGAATCCCTCTCTTTCTTTCCAAGATTCCATGTCAATCAACAAATGCCTCTGTGCAAACTAGTAGGGTAGACTACAACAATCCTATATATCCATTCAAAGATCGGGCAGCCCGGTGCACAAGGCATCCCGCATTCATGCAGGATCTGAGGAAAAGCCGCACCCCAATGGGAGTGACGTAGACGGCCTATGCAAATGCAAGCATTAGTGGTTCCTTCCGCGGCTTGAATCCCATGACCTACAAGACACACGGAGACAACTTTACCGTTGCTCCAAGACTCCCCTTCATCCATTCAAAGATCATCCTAACGAAATTATTAAAAGTATGCTCTCTTTTTAACATTTAAGCTTTTAGATGAAATAATCGCACCATTCAATACCGACAGTTAAGCTTCAAATGAGATGTATCACATAATTCACCATAGAAATGTGGAATTCAAAGTAAAGGAACAATTTTGGTCAACAAAAATCCTCTACTACTCCTTTTCAAGATTCCATGTCAATCAACAAATGTCTCAATGAAAACTAGTTGAGTAGACTATATAAGAATCATATTTATCCATTCAAAGATTCATCATAGTTAGCCTATTTTTTGTCAAACTTTATGCTTTGCAAATTTCAAATAGATAGTTCTTTTCAGGATTCCAAAAGATCAAATTTTGAAAGATAATATATAGCAGAAAATTTAACAGAGTATTACCTCTGCAACGAATAGGCTTTCCAGCCGTTTTGCTAAATCCGTTTTGGTTTGTAGAAGCCATTTTTATCAATACTGCAAAGCACGGAATTAGAGTCAGAGATTAACTCTCTTTGAGTGAGTTGTTACCTTCACTTCTTTGGTTTTTTATAGGGTCAATGGTAAGCTGCAGCTAGGCAAGAATACTTGATCATTATCCACTAATTAAATATATTATTTTATTGTAATTGTAAAACAGTAATACTAAAAGAATAGTACATCAATCTGTAAAACCAGATAATAGCTTCTAGTATCAAATTTAAAATTTGAACAGTTTCATAAATTTGAAATTTAAAAAAATTATATGTGAAACAGTGTCAAACATACTCACACAATTTAAAATAAATTTTATACTAATAGGTATGTGCCCAGACTCATTAAAAACGTCGTTAGATGTGTAGCGGATTTTCCATAATATATTTTTTTAGAATCCAATATAAGTATGATAATATTTTTAGAAAAATCGAGCATTTTAATACTAACATGTCATCTAAATTATGAAAAGTTGGATTAGTAATATAAAAAACAAAGCAAATTACATGTTACACGTTGAAATACAGAGCAAGAAAAGGAGTCACACTTAAGTGAAATAGTAAAAAGACAAAGCTTGCCGAATATCATTGAAATGTTCGCCAAATCTAATAGCCTGTAAATGCCATTTTCGGATTGAGTACAATAATAACAAAGACGGTAAAGTGATAAACGACTCGATTTTTTTTAATTTTTTTGGGGGGGTCATTTTGATAACGTTACTATTCTTTGCTGTCATTGTAACAGAAAACCGACATTTTCGTTTTCTGAATTATTGTAAACCTTATCTGGATATTTACATAAATGAATACATGATAGTTATCACTATAGATAAATTAATACACACTCTCACCTCAATTTATAACCACATACATAACCACGATGTATTAATATGATTTCATGAAAATATCGAATACGAGTAAATTTTTTAACGTTAAACACCAACTTTGCTGTCATTCGGGATGGCGTTTTTACGGTGACAGCAAAGAAAGTAAACTGGAAATCTATATAATTTTAGGTGCTGAAATATGTAAATATAGTGACAGCATGTTCAAAAATTCTTTTTTTCCTTTTTTCCATTTAACACTCGACATTTAAACCTCACTAGTCTGGCTAATTTAAATTTATGTCGGACAGATTTAAAATATTTACTATTTAAGGTTCGATTCAAAGTAAATTAAGTCTAATCAAGCGTGTGCTATTATAAGAGGCAGTTGTAGGAATTAAATCAAGTCAAACAAAGTGAGTATAACCACATATACGTGGACTCACCCATTACAATACATCTCAATAACACATTACACACATACAATACCCAAATATTTATTCATATTGCGTATTTACGTCAAATAATATCAATTATAATTAAGTGATTTAATGAGCTGAAAATATATTTTAATTAACGTGTGGTTAAATTAGAGAAGTTCATATTCAAGTACATATCAAACATTTATTGATCTGATATAAATATTTGATAGGATAAGTTTTTATTCATCCTATCATATTGTCAAGAGGCGGATGTAGAGTTTTTATTGATCTGATATAAATATTTGATAGGATAAGTTTTTATTCATCCTATCATATTGTTAAGAGGCGGATGTAGAGTACATATACCTGATTTATCTGAACCCAACACTTTTGATGCAGGGCATAAGTTAATGTGAAAAAATGTACTAAAATTGTATTAATAAATAGTAGATACAAAACCATAACTTCAAAAATATGATAAGATTAATGCTAAAAATCTGAAAGATTGAATCCATAAAATTTAAATTTTGAATCCGCCGCTCATATTGTCGGTCCGTTGCCAGCAAGTGCAGCACTAAAAATACTAGAAAACTTAAGTTTTTCTTAGTTGATGAACTGAATTAATGTTACCGCATTAAAACCATGCACCTAATCTAAATATTTATGATGGATCTCTAAATTTCAAATGCATACTGCTGTTGTGTCTTAAAATTAGCCTCAGAATATATTATCAACACTTAACATTCATATCATTTGTCAAGAATGAGCAGTATTACATTAAAAGTCTTAAACAAGTTTTCATAGTATCTTTTTGCACATAATAGAGGAAGGAGTAAAAGAGAATCATTAGATAAATTACTGTCACTTGTTGCGGAGGCGGCCCAATGGTAAAGCAAGTCAAGCAATTTCTTGAAGCCCCGCATATGTGGAGCCCCAAAATTTCTAATATTAAATAGTTGTATTTGATAATTTTTCTTTTAAAAATATTTAGTATATCAAAGAAAAAGCATATTTTTCATGAAAAAATATAATTTGGGATCGCTAGAGATATTGAGGGTGAAAATAGTATAGGCTAGTCAGTTTTCGGACTGATAATTAAAAAATAGTCAGCGTTTGCAAAGTCATTGAAAAATAATCACTATGTTGCTGCAACACGGAAAGTTCCAGCATAAACTTTACGTGTGTATTCTTACCTCATTTATACACTATCATTATTATCACATGGCCTACATTAGTTTTACCACTTTATCACTCTCTCTTCAAACCATATTTTACTTCAATCTTTTATATTCCTTTTGGCCTCTCTACACTCACAAGTTCTTTGTCTCGTAAATCATTCTCTCAAATAAGATAGCAAAAAGCAATTGCCAACACTCTTTTTTTTCAAGCTTTCCCCACGTTACATCTTTTGTTCTTAATTATATATCCTAGAACATATATGATCCTAGTAAAAAGATCGATTGTAAGTAAAATATTACTAATTTTGTATCTCAAAAAGTTAGAAAAATAAATTTTAAATAAAATTTTACTAAATTATTTTTTGTAATACCAAAAATTTAAGGCCCCTCGTTGAAGTATGACTTTTGGCCCCAAATATAGTTGGGTCGCCCCTGACTTGTTGATTTTGACGAAAACGAATTCGTTGTTACTTTTTAATAATTCTTTTGACAATAATGAGATTTATGTAGTGCTTGCAAGGCAATTCATACGACTTCAGCAAGATGTAGCGCTATTAAAGAGGTCATCTGGATAAATTTAAAGCAAATAATCCTATCCACTAAACGAAATAATTAAAACCAATATACGTCATACAGAAATGGATCCATGATAGGGTACACATGCAGTGATATGGAAATTGCACAAAATATTGGATTCAGTTCAAGAAAGAAAAATGAATTTAAACTTATGAACGAAATGAGAAAAATGAACAAATCATAGGTGTTTGACTTGATTTTCTTACCATTTTTAGTTTTCATATTACTTGAAGGAAGGACAACATATTTATCATAATTGAATTTTTTTTCCTAGAAGGAAATTATAATTCTTTCATATTTGGCTAGTCCTTTTTTTGGAAGAAAATATTTGGACTTCTACAAATTGATAATATTTCCTTCTTATTCAGCAACATCCACAATGTAGCCATAAGAGGTTTGAGAGTCTTGTTTAGGGGGGGAGAACGGGGACAAGTATTAGTGTGTCACTTGTATTTGCCTCTTTGTGAGGTTGTTCTCTCGATATTTTATACTCTCTTTTATATAGTAGATTGCTCATCTTCCCCGTGGACGTAGGCTATTGACCGAACCACGTTAAATGTTTGTCTCTTTTGTTATAATTATATTTTGTTATTTGATTTATCGTCATTTAAGTTTGCTTTACTAGCTTTCGCGTGACACCTGATTATTTCGATCCTAACAAGTGGTATCAGAGCGATATTCGAGACAGGTTCATCTAGGCAAGTTTAGTTCTAGCCGCAATTTATTTGACGATAATCATGATTTTTGTCTGAGAAATTTGATTAGAGTACTACTCGCGTTGAGACAAATTTTGTGGTAGAGATTTGGAGATGTGGCCTATTGAAGATTATGTGAAGAAGGTGGATCAAGATTATTTTGTCAGAAAATTCAAGCCAATTGGAAAAATTGTTAGGTGTTTGCCTTGATTTTCTTACTATATTAGTTTTTCTATTCTTGAAGGAAGGACAACACATTTTTCATAATTGAGTTTTTCTTTTTCGATAAGAAAATTGTAATTCTTTCATATTAGGCTAGTCCTTTTTTTGGAGGAAAATGTTTGGACTTCTATAAATTGAGGATTTTTCCTTCTTATTTAGCACCATCCACAATGTAGCCATAAGTGGTTTGAAAGTCTTATTTAGGAGGAAGGACTTTTCGGGACAAGTGTTAATGTGTCACTTGTGTTTGCCTCTTCGTGAGGTTGTTCTCTCGATATTTTGTACTCGTTTTATATAGTTGATTGCTCATCTCCACCGTAGACGTAGGTCATTGACCAAATCACGTTAAATGTTTGTGTCTTTTTTGGTATATTTCTCTCTTTTTTGTCTGATTTATCGTCGTTTAAGGTTTGCTTTACTACTTTCCGCGTGACACCTGATTATTTCGATCCTAACATATTATTGGGAGTGTGTGAATAAAGTCCCACATAGAAAGTAGAAAAGAAAAATAAGCTTCTTATAATGAATTGGATACTCTTAATGGTATGAAACTTTTTGGGAAAAACCGTGCAGACTTAACCCAAAACGGACAATATCACACCATGTTAAGAGTATCTTTGAGTCGTTTTAGCGCAACAAATGATATCAGAGCCAATGGTTTGGCGAGATGAGTATGGACATGGCGAAGTGATGGCGTAGGGCCAGACTTAATGCCTTTGCCCGTTTATGGGCCCAGTTCACTACCTTTACCCATTGTTTCAAAGATGCATACACGGTCTCTCTTTGGGCTTCGGGCTTAAGCTTCAGTGACCGTAAATACTCGGATCATGTGGGTGGTACACAGTTAATCTCCAAATTAGCTCATAAATAGTGATGGGTCATGTGGAACTTAGTTCAAGGGGGAGATTGTTGGGAGTGTGTGAACAAAGTCCCACATGAAAAGTAGAAAAGAAAAATAAGCTGCTTATAATACAACTTCACCAAACACCCTCAAAATCAAGTAAGTATATTGTATGTCATGTGTTTCTCTTCTTCGATTTTCAATCTGAAATTGAGCCAAAATCAAGTCTAATCTTCACCAAACGCGCTCAAACTTGAGATATAAACTCCAAAAAATATTCTTAAATATTTGCAACAACACCCAATCCAAATAAATAATAGTTTTTGAAAATCCAAATTCGAATTCAAAGTTTCGAAACTTTTTAATGGATGTCATGGTGAAGAATCAAAACACCTTCAAAATTTATTGATTGACAATTTTAATTTGAACATCAATTGAGCAACATGAAAGGAAATTGATAAGTTAAAACTCTAAGTCTATACTCTATTGTAAAACAATTGAAATCCATTGATGAATTCTATTAAAACTCTATACAATAAGAAAGTATAAAAAACAGAGAACATCAAAAGAAAAAAAAATGGGGAGAAAACAGAGGAGAGATAGAGAGACGAAGAGAGAGAGAGAGAGAGAGAGAGAGAGAGAGAGAGAGAGAGACGCGGAGAGAAAGAGGGGGCAGGTATAAAGGGATAGGGAAATATCTGATATTCCTTATTTAATTCCTAATATAAAGGGATACTCATTTAAAACTTATTTGTATATAATTGATAAATTGTATATGACCATGTAATTAAGTTAAAACTTGATTATGGAGGGTAATAAAGTTTCATATGTAGTATAAGAAAGTAAAAATCCCTTAAATCAGCATCACGTACTTTCACTTGAGAAAGATTTTTCAATACTTTCTTATGATCATGATCTAGTCGAAAGAATACGATACATTAATTGGTGTTAAAGAATTTACTCTTTTTTTGTGAACTTGATTTACTTGACCGCTGTAAAATTTGATGAGGTGGACTAAGTAGGCGTTTGGACATAAGAATTGTAAAATTTGAAAAAATGGTGAAAAAATTTTTCAAGTGAAAATGGTATTTGAAATTTAGAGTTGTGTTTGGACATAAATTTCAGTTTGGGTTGTTTTTGAAATTTTGTGAGTGATTTGAGTGAAAATTTTAAAAACATCTTTTTGCAGTTTTTCAAATTTTCGAAAATTTCTAAAATACATTTTCAAGTGAAAATTAAAAATTTTATGAACAAACGTTGATTTCGATAAAAAAAAAAAAATTTTGGAAATATCTTCCATCAAATTTTATGTTCAAACGGCCCTAAATACCGGATCTATAATTTGATTTTGACAAGGAGGATTGCTATTAGATAAAATCTTCAAATCCCAAATTTTAAGTTGATGGATTCGACCCTTTGCAAACTTTTTGAAGTATAGATCAATCTAAAATATTGAAAGTTTAAAGGATGATGGTTTTCTCAAACAATCGACAGCCGAGTTGCTTTCTTTCTTTCTTTTGTGGTCAACATGTCATTGCATCATCAACTCAATCATACTTCAGACAGAGAGAGTGAAACAAATATTACGGTCAAACTTCTCTATAACAACCTCGTTTATTACGAATATTTTTGGATGTTATAGTAAAGTGTTGTTATAAAGAACATATATTATAACATAACATGAAAATTAATTCCGAAAAAACTTGACTTTTATAGTAAAGTATTATTATATAGAATACGGTTATAGAGATGACCGACTATACAACCGATACAGTCAACTTTACCGTGAGAAGCCGATACACAGACGTATTTACTGTTATTGTATCACGACGTATAGGACAAGATAATCTGCACTTATTTCAGAACTGGACATTCCACCAAACCCTTGATTTCGATGTCCCAACTTCACTGCCACATGCACCAATTGATTACTACCTCAAGTCCATTTTCTTCTGTCACAAACTTTGCATCCCCACAACCAGGGGTTCATAAAACCCTAAAAAATCGAATCAAACCGAAAACCAAATTAAATCGATCAAAAAATTGATACTTTTTAGGTTTAGTTTGGTTTTAATTTTGAATTTTAAAAACCAATTAAATTTGGTTTGGTTTTGATTTTAATAAAAAAAAAATAGGGATTGTTACACAAATAGCCGCTCCGATTTAATGTTTACTTTTTATAGTCGGTATACATATAGTATACATTAATTATACATAGCTATACATATATTGTATATGAATTATTCATATATTATACATCCGCCGGCTATTTTAAGTTTAAGAAATTAGGTGGGCGGCTATTTAGGTTAAATCTTCAAAAACAAAACATAAGCGAAAAAAACCAAACTAAACGGACTATAAAAGTAACTATTTAAATTTATTATTACACACACACACATATATATATACATATGTATATTTTTATATAAAATTTCTAAAATTTTATGGTACATATTAGTCATTTGTATTTTTAGTTTAATTCTTTACTATTATAATAATCTAATTCTTTGCCTTTACATTCTTTTCTCAAAGAGCAATTGATTTGATAGTGTTACATTGAAAATGTAATCACCAGAATATGTGTTTGATAGTGCGTGATAAATAACCAAAAAAACAGAAAAATCGACAAAACCCGAATCGATAAAAAACCGACTTAATTAATTTGATTTGGTTCCAATATTTGAAAAACCAACTTACTTGGTTTGGTTTCTTTTTAGGAAAAAACCGACCAAACGGAACCACGAACACCCCTACCCACAACATTGTCAATTAGCGGCCAAATCTACAACAGTTAACCTGATTTGGATAATGACAGAGGCGGGCTGCAAAACTTGCAAGCAGGCCCCAAATAAAGGGAAAAGATCGAATCTACATCGCAAAATGGAGTTTCTTAAGAAAAAACTCGCACCATCGAAAGATACATAAACTCCACCGCAAGTCTGATTAGCCGGTTCTAAACTCTTTCTTGTACTGCAGGCGTTATAAGTTACTAACACAGAACTAGCAATAATAACTATCCCATGCGTATATACACACCAGAATAGCGTAATGATATTTTTCCTCCATGACACCCCAAAAAAGAAGAGAGACTATCATAATCGATAGTTGACTTGAGGCCAAAAACAAACGGCAACTTAACATTCTATTGGAAATAAATCAAATTTTGCGGAAAAATAGATTAAAAAATGTTTCCTATTGGCACTGTTTATCCTGGAATCTCTGGGAAACATCACTGCGCAGCATCTGCATGAATTCCTGCAGGATTTGGACATAAAAATGAGATCACACCCTAATCAAAAATCAGACTCAAATTCTGAATGCAGCAAGCTACTCACGTTTGCTAGGCCCTCCGCACTACACAGTTCATCAACAAGACTTCGATCAGTACTTCCACTACGCTGTAAAGATTCCGTACTTTGAAGCAAAGACCGAAAAATCTCTGCAGGTGGACTATTGTTCTCAATTCTCTGGGCCACCTCATGAAGGTCCATCTGAAAAGATTGCAATTGAAATGTAAAGCTTAATTTGCAATTTGATCAAAGCAAAGGGAATGTAAGAATTAATTATATTTGCAATGTCTTGAAGCAGTAGCTTTCTTGAAACAAAATGCAGAGTAATCCTATAATATGAAAGGTTCAACATGCAGGCAAGTTAAGCAGCAAAGATACACCTGAAGGAACACAACAAATACGATAAAATGAGGAATTAGTTAACCTTAGAGACCTACTCAGAAATCAAACAGGAATGTCACATGAAAGGAAGAACGGGAAGGACACTAAAAAAGAGGCTTGGGAACCAAAGTACTCATTCCATCTCATTGTCTGTCAGACTTCATAACATGGAATGTCCCAGCATGTCTTAACTTACAAACATAAATGATTTTTTTTCAAAATTCATTGATTTCTAAATTGCAAGTTCATTAATATTTGTTACATAAACTTTAAATACAAATGTCAAAAATTAGATCAATATTCATACATGAACCACACCAATTAAATTTTAAGGCGAGCATCATGCATACAGTTAAATGTGAGTCAATGTGACCCCCCCCCCTCTCCAGATTCTACGCAGTAGATAATGTCATAAAAAGAAAACAGACAAAGATTTCCTCGAGACAGTTGACTTCAACAAAATTATTTTCCTTAAAAATCTTGGTATTCAGCCAGAAACTAATAAATATAACATAATAGGCTTACAGTGATAGAAACAGAGATACCTCTCAACTATTCTGATAACTGTTTCAAACGAAGTAGATAAAGTTTGGGAGACAAAGAGATACCCTCCCCCCCCCCCCAAAACAACACACACCTCCCAGAGCTGGAAAAACAAGAAAGTGAACACCACCGTTTTCTCAATTTCTCAAGACATTTCTATGTATTGTTTCTCCCATGGTCATGCACAGTTCTTAGTTCATGCATTTTTTACTTTTGTTATGGTAAACCCCTACCCAGGAGGCGAACAGTGGCCCTTTCTGACTTTGCTCCCTTGGTGACTAGGCCCCTAAATTTTATGTTCTGAGGGGGAAGGTCCTTAAGACCCTGCTATTCCTCCCTTGTTCAGCCTGGATGGACATAAATAATCTAAAATGATCCTTGTATCCATTTCTTCTTAGTTGTTAGAAGAAAGCCCATTGTTGTCATCAGGTAACAACTACATTTAGAAGATTCCACATCTAAGACCTTAGATCCCAAGCCAAAAACTTTAAATTATCACCTATCATATTCATGATCTCTACTTTTTTTTTTAAAAAAAAAAAAACTTGAGGAGCTCATGACCTGCAAGCAGAGAACACAATTAAGAAATTAAGGAAACCAGACAAAATACTCAAATTTCAAAAAATAGAGAAAATAAATCAAAATCCTGTTCTCGATAAAGTAAAACAAAAAATAGATCAAACAAATCTAGGCTTCTGAGCCAGGTCGAAGTAGAATTCCAGTTCCATACTATTGGAACCTTATGAACAGTTTAATATCAGTATGGGGAAATACAACAGAATGATTGAATATCTATAACAAAATAGCTAGCTAACAGGAGCAAACCTGAAAATTTTGACTGGTTGGTGTTGCCACTCTTATAGTGGCATTCTCACCAGGCCTCTGTGCAATATTAGGAATTTGTTGAGGCATAGCTGAAATGCCACCAAGAGCTTGAGAGACAATTGGCATCATTTGCTGAAACATCCTAGACAAGTCCATACCACCACCTTGCCCGGAAAACATGCTTCCAAGATCCTGGGTGTCAATCTGCTGGGCTATCTGACTGACAGTGTTCATCATTGCTGGATTTTGAGTGAGTTGCTGCATCATATTTCTCAAGAGATCCGGAGAGCCAGCCCCACTTTGTTGTGAAACCCCACTCAACAAACCATCTAAAGCAGGACTCTGAAGGACACTTGACATTGCATCCGCTATCTCTGATGGGCCATCAACATTTCGGTTTCCTGTGGCAATAGTCCCCGTAACTCCCCTATCTGAGTGTGTCCCTGAGGGCATAGCAGTGTCATTTTCCCTGGCTGCAAGCGCTGCAAGAGACTGCAAAACTTGTTGCCCATTTCGTTTAGGTAGTTCATTTTGATTGTCGCTAGTTGAACCATCACCATTATTTCCATGAGGTCTGGATTGCTTAGTTCGTCTCTAATGTGTAGGTCCACAAAAAAAAAAAGTCAAGTCCAGGACCAAAATTGAAAAGCAGTACAAGAAACAGAAAGTCGTGAAAGGTTGAAACAATTCCAGAAAGCATTCACAAATCTGACTTTTTCTTCAGTTATGACTTGTGAGATCAACAATAAAAGCATCGTCCTGACAAACCCCGGTACACACTAATTCAACATATTGATATAAGATTTAGGGCCAAATCGTTAAAACGGCAGCTCCAGCTCCTCAACTAATTTTTATACATGTAAAGAAAATGATCATCAAGACAACAGAAGAAACTACAAGTTCACTAACTCAACCCTGATGGTCAAGAAAATTGTCTCAAATCCAGAAGTCCGAATCTTTTATCTTCTAGTTTATATAACAACAAGAAGGGCAGCCCGATGGCCCTCTGAGATTTCTTTTTTGATAAGGATGGCCCTCTGAGATTTCTTCAGTTATGACTTGTGAGATCAACAATAAAAGCATCGTCCTGACAAACCCCGGTACACACTAATTCAACATATTGATTTAAGATTTAGGGTCAAATCGTTAAAAGGGCAGCTCCAGCTCCTCAACTAATTTTTATACATGTAAAGAAAATGATCATCAAGACAGCAGAAGAAACTACAAGTTCACTAACTCAACCCTGATGGTCAAGAAAATTGACTCAAATCCAGAAGTCCGAATCTTCTATCTTCTAGTTTATATAGCAACAAGAAGGGCAGCCCGATGCGCTATGCTCCCGCATAATAAGGGCCGGACCACACCGGTACTGATAGAATTTTTTTTTTTAATAACTGAGAAATCTCAGAGGGTCATTGGTGCACAGTTCAAAACTCGATAGATAATGGGCTCGTCCCTCTACCCTTCTCCCCTTAATTACCAGGCTATTGTTTGTTGCAGGGTTCGAACCTGTGATGTTCCCCTGACCCGACATCACAAGTTGCAGGCTTATTTATTATAGAATATCAACTTTTAAAACTCTTGAGCGAGATGTGAATGCTAAATTTAAGGTAAATAAATAATTGACAAGACAAAAGAAAATACAAACTTAGGGCACATGAAAGCAACTCAAGAAAATTTGACCTAGCACTTCATGGAACATGAGCATTAAACAAATCAGCAGACACAAAATCATTCATTAATTACAACGGACAATGAAGCGGCAGAAACTGGTGAATGCCATCACTCCAATATAAATTGGTTAGAGGCTTCTAACTCCTTATCACATATCCTTTCAAACAGTCTACTATATTGTAAATAAAAATGAATATTCTATTATAACTCCATCTTCCAGCCAAATCAAATAATCAGACATATCCGGGAAGCAGCATCATAAAGGCTTGCCTACCTTTGGCTGCAAACCTCCAAACCCTAAGCCAAGGGGCACAGATGAGGATTCATCAGGACTACCTAACTCCTGACCAGATCTTTGAGCTCCTCCTGCACTGGCTGAGGCCTCTGGCTTACCAAAAGACATTTCGCTTGATTGACCTTGACCCTGGCATTTACAAGTTTAATTAGGCCTAGATATGTCGTACTAGGGAAAAAAAGACAGGTCACAGAATCATTTTATTAGCACCGTATTAGCACCGACCATTTTATCCTCTCTTCCAGGACAATCATGCGCCAGTAGCGGCTCAGGCACAGTCATCCCACTTGCAGATGTGATACCTAGTTGAGTGCTTACAGTATCATTCACAGCACCAGATACAGTAGTGTGTTCTAGGCCACTTGAGCTCTCTGATTGGCCTTCATAATACAGAAAAGCACTTCAGAGAGTATATCGCCAACATGTATCATTATCAACCAATGACAAAGTATAGATGTTTACATGTGTTATCAAGACGCACTCAGCCCACAATAAGTTCAGATACAATAATATATTGTTATAGAACATTAATATCCAAAAATGTACCAGGTTGTGGCATACTAGAGACTGAGATAACAGCAGGCCTTGGTGGAACAGCTGTAGCCATTATATTTCGGACAGGCAAAGCCCTTGATTGGCCAGAGTCAGTTCCATTACCACGTTCACCCTGTGCTCCATCTCCATTGGTCGCCCTAGCACCAACTGCAGAAATTATAGGTGCTAAAAGCACCCATAGTTAGAAAGGTTACACACATTTCCTCCCAATTAATTGCAATGCCCCAAAGAAAATAAGGAAAAACGATAACAAAATACAGAATATTCTATACTAGAAGATTTTTCATACCGGCATGTATATGAATATTGACATGCCTTGGAGCACTACCAATCCCAAGAGCGCCAAAGGGGCCAGGATTAGGGAGAACAGCAGTTGAGCTACCAAAGAGTGAACTGGTTTGAAGGGGGAAAGGCTGCATCGAAGAAGAGCAATAAGTCACGGGATGAAAAGTTAAAAAAGGAACATCTACCTATTTTTCAGATTGCAAACCTAGACTAATCTCTCTACTTTTAACTGTCTAACAGACCTGAACCATTATGGGGTTCGGCCCTGTGGGAGATATGTAAACAGCAGGACCAGCATTTACTGAAGATTCGGCCTGCAAAGAGCAATTTAACGACTGTAAGAAAGCATTTTCAGAAAATGCTTAGCCACCAATAAGAGAAGAAAAGGACATACAGGTGACTGTCCCATTCTGAGAGTCAATATCGTCCTCCCAAGCTCTAGTAGAAGGGCACCTAAATGTTGCATTGCTTGACCAATTAACACTGATTCTGTCTGCACCTGTCCCCTTACTGCAGGATCACTGGAGCCCCCTTCCCGTTCCAACCGTCCTGCAATTTGCTATAAAGTGGCAGACGATTAGTAAACAAAATCAGAGAGAGAGAAGGAGAATAACTTTTCAGAAAGAAAGACATGTAACTAACACCTGTTTGTTCGGCTAGATAAGAGCAAGTTGACAATGCAAAAGAAAGTAAAAAGTTGGACAATGGCAGTTACAGCAGAAAAAGAGTGAATGTGATTATTAATTCTAGGAACCATAGCTTTATCAATGGCCACTTAAAATATCTTATTAGTGATACTTAATGGAACTGTAAAAGTACTCCATCAGAGACAGAAGGTAATGGAACTCTCCAAAGCAATGCAGGAGTAAGGCTGCAGACATATTGCATCTAATGCTACGAGATTTCACAGTATGGGGACGCAATTGGACGAACGCTATTTGACCCATCAAGTTCCACGTCTTTAGAGAATAGAGAACAAGAGCAATATCTACAGTATGGTCCCATGCATGCATGCTGTTGCAGTAAAAACAGGTGAACATCATGCAACTTGTCCAAGGCGTGAGCACGAGAGATTTGCTGTAAGGAACTTCCCTCTAAAGATATATCCGAGCACTGTATTTAGTATCCTCATAATTTATCAAGTAAATTACTTATTGTCAGTGTTGTCAAAGGCGCGCTTAAGCCCTGAAGCGAGGCTCAAAACATGTTGAACGCTTCGCCTCGCTTTGTGGGCGCTTCAGTGTCGCATCAAGGCTCTAAGGCATACTTTTTCTTGCCAATGAGTGTAATCTTGAAAAGGCGACACTAAACAATTGATATTTCACTTTATCATAATTTTTTTCAATTTCTTTGTCCATATATTTGTTATTCATGCTTATAATTATTGGTCTTGGACTAAGGCATAAAGTGAAGAGCCTTGATGCGCTTCAGTGACACATCAAGGCTCTAAGGCATACTTTTTCTTGCCAATGAGTGTAATCTTGAAAAGGCGACACTAAACAATTGATATTTCACTTTATCATAATTTTTTTCAATTTCTTTGTCCATATATTTGTTATTCATGCTTATAATTATTGGTCTTGGACTACATATACAATTTTTTACTTTTTCTTCAGTTGCGCCTTTTTCATTAAAGCTCACGCTTTAACTGCGCTTTGCGCTTAAAGCCCCAATGGACCTTAGAGCTTTTTTGCGTTTTCGCCTTTGATACACTGCTTATTGAGCCCAAACATGGTGATAATCTATCATCATTACAGCTCGGGAAGGTTGTAGTCAAGACATGATTCAACAGACGTGGAGCATATCGTTCCATTTTTCACAGGGTAAGAACAGACAGAGAAGAAGGATCCATTATCATCCATACCATTAAAAGCACAAAGGACTGATATTCTACTATCATGTCAATATGGTGCAAGTTTAGTCTCAGCATGAGAACCTAGCCAACTTGCAAGCAACTGCAGCTTGATTGAGGTTTGCAGCTAGCAACTATCAAGCAGAGCTCAACCCTCCCATAGCTGGGGAAGTTTTTATATGCCTACATTTATATGCATGAATATGATTGACCCTTTTATTCTTTCTGTATAAAAAAGACTCTAGCTGGAAAACAAGAAATACTCTTCTAAACCTACCTATCCTCTTCCCCCTCTGTCCCTCTTCTGTATCATGGGGTTCCTCGTGGCAACTAGTCTGCCCCCTTTGTTTTATCAAAGAGTAATCCACAAGCATCAGGAGGACAATTCCTGGGGCCTTGCAAACTTACCCTAAATGAGCACATCCTTATATGAGATACATTAACACGGAAAAACCAGAGAACGCTGCCACAGAAAATGGTTCTATCTCTCTCCATCCAGGCTCAATAACTGCCATTACTGTAATTTCTTCCCATCTTCCCAAGTGATCTTAACTAATCCACCCATTATCTCCAATCTACATCCAAATAATTGGACCAGGCACGGTGAAAGAAGCTATGTTTAGTTGGGCCTTCAGAAGACAGAAGAGAAAACGCAGAGCTTGGAATGTTGCCACCCCTAGCACTCATGTGGGTTGTTTGGTACGAGAGGAATAGGAGAGCCTTGAGGAGTAGCCTCTTTTCCCTTGTTTATTTTTGGTGCACCCATGAGGTTCCTATTTGTATAGAAGATTGGGTGTCATTCGTAGAAAACCATGTCCTTTTGTAAGGTTTTCCACTTTTAGGTATACTCCTTGTATACGGGCATGTTTTGCCCTTTTTTAATGAAATTTATTACCTTATCAGAAAAAAATATCAGTGTGTTAATGACTCCTAATATTGCGAGGCAATTGAGAAAGCTAGAATTTAAGATCTTAAGATTTTTATAGGCTTATTGAAGTGTTACACATGTTGCAGGATAGAAAACAAATGATCTAGTGCTGGACCCAATTCTCAACGGAGAGAGTGACTTTTACAAAAATGATTATTTAATATTTAAACCTTTGCACTCTATCTCCACCACCCAAACCCTTTTCTTTGACAGAGATTAAAGAACTTTTGCACTTTGGTCCTTTCAAGCCAAAGAATAGTCATTTCCAAGAACGGTTTTGATTTTAGCAAAATATAATCGCTCTAGCTTGTGAATAATTCAAGACAGAGAAACTCAAGCTAGGAACTCAGGCCACATATGGTGATTCCAGTTCCAGATTAGCCAAAAACATGTGCATTGCACAGCATGTGCTATTGATCATAGTCAAAAATGCTTCTTGCCTGTTGATTTCTTAACAGGTAACACTATAACCCTGCAGATACTAGAATGTGAGGATACAGGGATGGACCAGAACATTAATAACAAAAAGAGATCATCAGGGTCACGGTACATACAGATAATGCCGCAATGACATGACCGCCAAAGAGACGCTCTGCATGATGCAGAACAGTGCTCAATGCCTCTGGAGTCGATAAGCCATGAGAATTTGTAGGCAACTGTACTGCAGGTGAATCTGCTGCAGTATTAGGTGACTGGTTTGGCGGGTAACCTGGGTAAGAGGATGCGAAGTCATTTAGAGATTTACTCCACCATAAGAGAAGAAGCAAAAATGAAAAAAATTCTCACCGTTCTGTGAGAATACGAGCTCCATGCGATTCATGAAGTCAGTAAGCGTGTGCAAGGAATCAGGAATGGGCTTCAACATTTAAAAAGAAAAGAGAAAAGAAATGAGTCAAAAATGGCCAAGAACAACATGAGACAGAAAGTAACACAATATCTGAAAGACATTCTTACTGAATTAATTGAGGGGACAGCTAATGCTGCCCCCAGTGGAATTTGAACTACTTGAGGTAAAGATTGACCAGCAAATGCCTGCCCAGATTGCTGACTTTGACTCTCATTTCCTTGAGGTGGAGGAACTGGAGCACTGACCTATTCACAAACCAACCCACCAAGCAAAGATTAGGGAGGAAGCAGTGGACAACGCAGATGCAATTCTACAGCACCTTGCTAGGTGAACGTAAGCAAAATTAAAAGCCACATATTAGTGAGGGTCCTGTAGTTTTGAAACTTGAAAGGGCTGATCACAAAATAGAGAAATCCCAGTAAAATATAAAAGAAGCAGGTAAATCTAAGAGATCTGAAATATAAGAGAAAAAGGTGGGAAAAGGACCTGCACACCAGGAAGCTGGCCACCAGTCATGTTCCCAATCCCTACAGTGTTTAAAACTGCCCCAATAACCTAGAAAGTTGGACATTTTCTGTTATGAGATTCTCCCAAATTAACTCAAATTACACTGATTATAAAAGCTTGCAACTTCTATGAAACGCACCCGACTAAGATCAGGCACAACTCCTTCCCCCTGATCTCCAACATTAAAAGTTCCTAGGACAACACTGTGTGAAATCTGCCCGACACGCCGTGAGCCTCCAGCAGAAGGTTGAGACTCTTGTCCTGTGATGCTCAAAGATAATAAAATTGATTGTTACTCATCTGACCAATAAATTCAGCCAAATGACCTTAAAGCCTAAATTTCAAATCACACAACCTTTACCTCTGCTAACATTGTTAGTAGTGGCTTGTCCAGTGCTGCTAACCGATGAAGGTTGCGGTTGAGATTGCCTCAGTACTAAATGTAGTGTGTCCCCATTTTCCACATCTGTAAAGAGTCAAGGTTTGGCAAGAAACCCAAAAATCATAGATGACAGACTCCATTTTTGCAAAAATATTACACCCAATCGGGCAAATCTGTAAAACTCTGTTTAACAAAGCATTGGAGTTTGCATCTAATCAGCTGGCCAAAGAAAAGTCCCTAAAATTAATCATAGCCACGATAAAAATTAGAGGTGAGAAGTCAATCAAATTGTTAGATGGAAACAGCTCGCTAAAATTAATTACTAACTTGGCCACCTCTAGATGACCAATGGAAAAAAGCAATGAAGAAAGGTTTGGGTTGGTGGCAGTGTCAAATGTCAACTAGAATTACCCTGTTGAGATCAATACCCCAAGGGGGAAGGACACCAAAATTTCTATTAGATTCATTCCTAAGCTTGCTTTGCGGATTAGGCGCACATCAAAAATTTGACTTTAAGGGTTGAAGTTTTCAGACAAAAAATGGTATTTCGGGTTGTAGCAGTTGCCTAATCACGCTAACAGTTCTTTTACAGTTTTTTAAAAAAATTATTTCAGATTATGTTTAAGCATTTAACAATCAGCTATGAGATGATAGAAACAAAAAAGGTGGAATAAGCTTACACGAAATGATGAAATCCTAGAAATTACCTCAAGAGATATGTAAGAACCCAAATGCACATATACAACATTTAACAGAAAACCCTGTCCAACAAATTTTAAAGAGAAAACAATATTCCCACCAAAGACTTGTCGAGTTTAGGACAAAAAATATTTTAGATGTACAAAGTGGGAAAACTTGAATTTCCCAGTTGATAGGATACGATATTCCGAAAGAAGGTGATCATCCTTCAAGACCTTGCCCCTAAAAATTAGCCTTTGGTGCTCAACAGGTACACCAATCTGACTTGATATTCTGTCTTTCAGGGCTGAAACTTGCATCTGACATTGAGATATGATAGTGCCAAGAAGAGATATATCAGAGCGGTACAGTGCACGTGCACGTGGGTGATAAAAGATTCCAACTGCTAAAATTCACATTCAACTTCATATTGATAGGACCTTATTTGAGAAAAGGTTTCTACATGTCAATACATTATTTCTGGCAAACAGAAAGGGGAAACAATCATACTTTTCAAAATCAGCACAAGTTTAAGAAAGCTTCACATCCAACCGAATAAGCATGATGGTAGTTACTCTTTTTCAGCATAAGTTGCAACAGAAACAATAAGTAACAAAATTTACATTCTTATCCACGTTAAAAGGATGTGTCTGGGAATCTAAGGTCTTGATATTGAGCTCCACGGTTGATTCAGAACTTCCACTAGAAACATTGCTTGTGCTTGACCCTTCAACTGATTGTTGCTCAGCCATGATACTTTAGAAACAACAACTACCTGAACAGCAAAACTCTGAAGGATGGTAAGCCTTTACTAAAACACCACGTAAAATAGTTAAGACAAACTAATACCAAGAAGCGACTGCAAAAGCGCAAAATCAATTAAAATATTAACACAGATAATTTAGAAGTGCATCCATTCTGAAAAATAGAAAATGACCAAGGATGGGAAATAATAGTGAATGAGTCAGATACAAAAAGTAAATCGTAATTCACGACCAGCAGCTATCTTGAATCCCTCCCCCCCCCCCCAACACACACACACACAACACTCTGGTTTCAAAAGGAGAAACTATACTGCCCATATGTTTTGTGCGGCGAGACTAAAGATACCACTAATTATCCGTTTCACATTGTTTATGGACCTTAGCAGGCTCATCTTAGTTTTTTGGGAAGAATACAGTGAATGATCCACAGATCTGGGGAAGAATAGCTCGAAATTTACACAAGGGAAGACGTGGCAAACTCTTGGGACATTTTCCTAAGGGCATGGTCTTGTTTACTCTCTTGTCAATTTTTTTTTAACCGAGAAAATTTGGGGACAATGGACTTGTCCCTTTAGTCTTCTCCACTTAAATAGCAGACTTCGGTCGAACAGCCAAGCTTTGAACTCGTGGTGTGCACCTAGCACATATTGCATTCCACATTGCACAACTTTTGTTGTTGAACCAAAGCCTAAGGGATATGGGTTCTCTTTGCAATTACCAATAGCTTCTTAAAAGAATGAACTAATTATAGTAACTTCGTACACACACTTTTCTATAGCTCAACTTTCAGCCTGTCTATACTTGGTGGCAACCGGTTGGTGCCAAATAATAAGACAACTTTCACTCTCACATGTCAAGGAAAAAACTACTTGGAAGATATTAGACTATTCAGGTCATAAGACGGTAAGAGTTTTTCATACCTGCCAATTGTATTCGAAGCATAGGGTACAGCAGATGACGTGCCAATTCCATACAACATAAGCTTGCCATTTTTTTTTATGGGTAAATAATTTATTATATAAATATTTGCACCAAGCTAGTGCAACAGGCCTAATTACAGGTTGTGCAAATCAGCAATTGTGTCTAAAATATCATCTACATCTGGTACAAAAACCAGTTTGCACCAAAAACCGATCAACAAAATGCAATTAAGTTTAAGGCACTGTAAATTTTTTCTTTTGCCTTCAAAAATTCTACTGTTTTTTTCAAGCCAGACAGACCGCCGACAGATAACTTGAGGAACAGTGTTCCAGGTCTTTTGAGCTTTCTTGCATAGACCCTCCCTGGTCCAGCACTTCAGCATTTCTGAAATGGAGTTAGGCATGGTCCAAGACATACCAAATACTGAAAAGAACATAAGTTTGCCATTTATAACCATGGTGGACAATATAATAATAAGAAATCTTGCCACATCTTTAGTTTTGTCTTCCTTTTCAATATTTTAACACCTACTTCCTTTAGTCTTGTACTTGTTGCTTATCACGAGTCAAAGGAATGACTCTTTAACCAAGATCAGTAAACGTATAATATTATCATTAGAAATAGAACGAGTTGGTACTCTCCACATAGTCCCTAAATTTTCAACTTTTATTTCTCAAATGGGCCTTCATTTATTACATACTTAAAAACAATGGTTAAAAAGCCTAAATGCTTCTCCAGATGTCTGCAAAACAGTTTGCGTTATTTCACTGATTTGTTTAAACTATCTTCTACCAAGTATTCCAAGATGATGTCTTGTTAATGTTTCTCACATATAATACTATGGCAGTTAAGAGGGAAATCCGGTCTTTTCGTCCAGCTTTCTGATGGTCTTTTCTGCAGCTTTCTGGAGACTATTGCCTCCGAGGTACTGTAGCACACAGACACCCCAACCCACCCCTTCACCACCACCATGAATCATGAATCCTAGGACCTCACCACCACCATCCGAGAGCCAACCCTGTCGCGACACTACCCCAAAAAGAACCGGGAACTGACACCCCACGCGCCGCCACGCGCGGCAGATCTCCGACCACCCCTAGCCCACGCGCCGGCGCGTGACACCTTAGATCCCAACTTTTTTCCTTCAGACAGCCTCTTTGCGAGGTTGTTCCGACCTCACCCATCCATCAACCTCCAACTTCCGACCACTTTGCTATTTTCCGGCGACGGAGGTGTCTTTTTCCGGCCAGATTTTACTCCCTCTCACTTTCTCTTCTTCAGTCAATCTCCTCGCGAGGCTCTTGGTTTAGCTATGACGGACTCTACAGAGAGAAGCTCCTACTTCTCCCTAGAATCTAGAAAATTGGAAAGCAAGTTTTTTAGCAAAGCTGCATCTTGGCCAGCCCTCGAACTTGGGGGAAGATGCCAGCGAAAGCTTGACGTAGGGCAGGAGCCACACTTCTCGCTGTCCGAGGAGTACACTCTCAGGCGTAAAGGTTTTTTGGACTCTTGTTTGATTGGGTCTTTCTCCAAATGGGTTGGTCCTCCAAAAGCTGTTAGGAACTGGACAGCATAGGCATGGAACGTCAAGGACGGGCTGAAAATATCGCAACTGGGGGACACGCAATATCTTTTTCGATTTGTCGACGAGTCTCAAGCTTCAGAAATTCTTGTCAGAGGAAACAGGTGGTTCGATGGGAATTTCTTAAAGTTAGACAGATGGGTGGAGCACGATGGGTGTCTCGACCCTCGTTTCGCTGGCGAAACATTGGTGGTCAACATGGTGGGTCTCCTGGTGCATCTCTGGTGTCTTGACCTATTCAAGAAGGTTGGGGAAATCTGTGGGGGTTTCATTGATGTCACTTGCAGCTTGCACGATCTCTCGCGAGTAAGGATTGTGGTGAGGAAAGGGGGCAGAATCCCTATCTCCACTGTGGTGGAAGATGGCTACTTGAGCTACAGGGTTTGGTTGAGCCCTGAATTTCGCCCTATCTTTATGCTTGTGATTTTGGCGGAAGAAAAGGAAAGGTCAAATAGAAGGGAAGGGGAAATCAGTTTCTGAGGGGAGGGGAGGACTCACCGGATCAGTGGACTAAGCTGGAATCAGACGTTAGATCGAGAAGTGACGGGAGGTTTGATTTTGGGAGAAGAAGACAAAATTTTAACAGGAGGAAAAGACGTGAATGGGTTAGTGATGCGGGCTGGAAAGGTAGAATGGGTCGATCCTCTTTTAACTATCATAGGGTCGGGCAAGATTTCAGCAAGCATAGGCCTGGGCCTCCACACATGGGCCCAGCAACTTTTCCCAATTCTATTAGAATCGATCCAAAGGGGCCCAGATTATATCAAGCTGCGTCCGATAAGGCTCCTAAACATATGGGAGCAGTCACTCCTTATTCTGCCAATGATGCCTCACACAGTGCTATTTCTTCACCAAGCACTAGGGACTTGTGCCCCTCTTCGGCCACTGTTCCAGGGGCAGCACCGGCTAAAGCTGGCGGTGTTATTCCACGGCCCCCCGCCTCTGATGGACCCAGCTCCATCGCTCCCTCATCTCCCACTGTGCTTAGATGTGCTGAGATTACAATACAATCTCCTCCAAGAGAGGCATTAATTCCCGAGGTTGGCACCCAGAGTTCCTATTACTAGCAATGCTATGGTCTTGCATTCCTCCGGTAGGGACAAGGAAAAGGTAATTACAGAAGACGCATGTCCAATTTCGTCACGGATTGGAGAAGGGGATCTGTCCTTATGGATGGAGGATAAACTATTAAACTTTGGGAAGTTCTTAGGTGTTTCTTTTGAAGGGAAGAAAGATAGGGTGCTAGAACTGTTGAGGGAGATTGAGAAACAGCCTTGTTACGAAGGCACGGGGAGGGAGTTGGGTAAAGGTGTTAATCAAAAGAAAATAGGTGATGTAGTGGTGTATCAGAGAAGGGGTCGAGTGTGTGACATGGAGAAAGGGACCTCGGCTAGAGGGGTGGGGAAATGGGGGCTATTGTTGCTTATGGAAGTTAAGATCCTTTCATGGAATGTCAGAGGGATGAATGACCCAAACAAAAGGGTCATCATCAAAGTGGGAGTTAGGGAGTGGGGTGCCAACCTAGTTTGTTTTCAGGAGACCAAAATGGAAGTTTTGTCGGATGCGATCGTGAGAAGTGTCTGGGGAGGTAGTTGGGTGAAATATGATTGGGTCCCAGCAGCGGGAAGTGTCGGGGGCATTCTACTTATGCGGGATGATAGAAGCTTGGAGGTAAAGGAGATTAGGAAGGGAGTTTTCTCTTTGGCAGCTCTCGTCAAAGATAGAGTGAGTGGGGTGGAGTGGGGATTTGGGGGAGTGTACGGGCCGGTAGGGGAAGGGTCCAAGGTGTCTTTCTGGGAGGAACTTGCCAATATTATGGGGGAATAGGACATTTCATGGGTTCTAGGGGGGAGACTTTAACACGATTACATTCCCGGAGGAGAGATTAGGATGCAATTTGATTTCGAGGGCCATGAAAGAGTTTTCTGACTTCATCAATGATCACTTTCTCATTGATCTTCCTTTGTCAGGGGAAAGGTTTACTTGGGGCAGGGCGGAGGATTCAAACTCAAGATCCAGACTCGATAGATTTCTGATATCGTCCTCCTGGGATGAGCTGGTGCCGATTGTGTTGCAGATCCCTTTACCTAGGCTGACTTCGGATCACTTGCCCATCTTGATAGATGGATGCAGGGGGGGAGGTCCGTGCTCCCTTCCGGTTCGAGAACATGTGGTTGAAAGTGCCAGGATTTTGTGACAAAGTGCAAGAATGGTGGACCAGCTACGGGGTATCAGGGTCACCCTCATTCCGTCTGTCGAAGAAACTCAAATTGCTCAAGGGAGATATTATTAGGTGGAATAAGGAGGTCTTCGGGAGGGTGGAGGTCAAAATAAGGGAGCTTATGCATGAATTGGAGGTATTAGAGAGAGGGGAAGGGGCGAGGAAGCTAGATGAACCTGAGAAAGTGAGATTGGGGGAGGTTAAGAGTGAAATAGTCGAGTTAGCAATAGCTCAGGAGATTAGTTGGCGACAAAAATCAAGGGCGCTCTAGTTAAAAGAGGGGGATTCGAATACCAAGTTCTTCCACAGGGTTGTGGTTGCAAATCGAAGGAGAAACTTCATAGAGTCCTTAGTTGTAGATGGGGTGAGGATCGAGGGAGAGGAGGAGGTAAAAGGGACGATAGTGGGGTTTTATGAGAACTTATACAAAGAGGAAGTTAGTTGGAGGCCTACTTTGGGGGAATAGAGTTCAACCACATAGGGGAGGGAGACAGTGTGTGGCTAGAAAGAGCTTTCGAGGAGGAGGAGGTGCACGATGCTGTGTCGAGTTGTGCTGGTGATAAGGCCCTTGGGCCTGATGGTTTCTCCTTGGCCTTCTTCCAGCTTTGCTGGAACACCGTTAAGGGGGAGTTGATGGAAGCCATCGAATACTTCCACTTGAATGGTGCTTTCGAGAGAAGCATCAATGCTTCTTTTATTACCATTGTGCCTAAGAAAGAAGGCGCATCTTGCATCAGAGACTATAGGCCTATCAGTCTAGTGGGGAGCATTTACAAGATTATTTCTAAAGTGCTCTCCAACAGACTCAAGAAGGTTCTTGACGTGTCTGTTTCGTCCTCCCAGAATGCGTTTGTGGAAGGTAGGCAGATCCTGGATGCTGCTCTGTTGGCAAATGAACTTGTAGACTCCTGAAGGAAAAATAGAGAACCCGGATTACTGTGCAAGTTGGACCTTGAGAAGGCTTTCGATCATGTCAATTGGGAGTTCCTGGACTTCATTATGAAGCGGATGGGGTTTGGGGAAAGATGGAGGGGATGGATCAAGTTCTGCAATTCATCAGTCAGATTCTCTGTCCTGGTTAATGGTAGCCCGTGTGGTTTCTTTGGCAGCTCCAGGGGGCTCAGGCAAGGTGACCCCCTATCCCCCATGCTATTCATTTTAGTGATGGAAGCTCTGAGTAAAATGATGGATCGTGCAGCGAGTGGAGGCTTCATGAGAGGATTCTCAGCTCCGATCGGGGTGCTCAGTGCACGAAGGGTCTCTCATTTGCTTTTTGCGGATGACACCCTGGTTTTCTATGATGCCGATATGGATCAGTTGACCTGCCTGAAGCAGGTACTGCAGTGGTTTCAGATAGTATCGGGACTCAAAATCAACCTCGGCAAGTGTGAGATTTTCCCGGTGGGTGAGGTTGCTAACTTTGATGCTTTGTCTCATGTTCTCGGATGCAAGATGGGCTCTCTTCCCACTACTTACCTGGGTCTACCATTGGGCGCTTTGCAAAAGGATACTACTGTCTGGAATCCAGTCATTGAAAGGGTTGAAAAACGATTAGCAAGCTGGCAGAAACGGTATTTGTCAAAAGGCGGTAAGGAAGTGCTTATTAAAAGCACTTTGTCGAATATCCCTACCTATTACTTATCCATGTTGCAAGCACCTGTGAGCATCACAGAAAAACTGGAGCGGCTTCAAAGGAATTTTCTTTGGGATGCGGCAAATGGAACTAGAAAGTTTCATCTAGTGGATTGGCAGACAGTCACTTCCCCAAAGAAGTAGGGTGGACTTGGAGTAAAAGATCTCAGGGTATTCAACAGAGCTTTGCTGGGGAAGTAGCTGTGGAGATTCGGGGTAGAAGAGCATGCTCTATGGAGGGAGGTCATAGTAGAAAAATACGATTCCACGGGAGGGGGTTGAAGGACCAAGGCAATCACAGCACCGTTCGGGTGTGGCATGTGGAGGAACATCATGAAGAACTGGGAAGCTTTCTATGGCAACATCACTTACAAGGTGGGAGATGGAAGGAGAATCAGCTTTTAGAATCACAGGTGGTGTGGAGAGGCTACTCTAAGGGTCTCTTTCCCCCACGTCTTCAGAGTTTCAAACCAGAAGGAATTGATGGTCCAACAAATTCGCAAGGAGCATGAAAGGGGATAATATGGGACCTCTCTTTTAGAAGGAACATGCAAGATTGGGAGATTGCGGAGATCCAAAATTTGTTGGCATTGCTATACGGGCAAGATATGCCCCATCCATCTTATGATTCTTGGAGATGGGGATTGCACGGCGATGGTTTGTTCACCGTAAAGTCCTTCTACCAGAGTATATTGGTGAGACAGGAGACTACTTTCCCATACTCATCGATATGGATTCCTAAGGCGCCCACGAAGGTGTGCTTCTTTGCATGGCTAGCAACGAGGGGAGTGATCTTGACAACCGAAAATCTGCGAAAGAGAGGAATTACACATGGTAGTTGGTGCTACATGTGTAAAAGCTCAGGGGAAGAAGTTGATCATCTTATGCTGCATTGCCCTGTGTCCTGGGGTTTATGGAGGGCAATCCTGAATCTTTTTGGTGTTCAATGGGTGATGCCAAACACTGTAAAGGAAATGCTATATAGCTGGGCCGGTTTCCGTAGAAGAAGCAAGCAAAAGGCGTAGAAGTTCGCCCCGTTAGCTCTCATGTGGTTAGTCTGGGGAGAGAGAAATAGGAGAGTTTTTAAGGGGATTGAGTCTCCGTTTCCACACCTTAAGAATAGTCTTTTATCTTTGATCGCTTTTTGGTGCACACATGTAGCCCCTACTTGTGTAGAAGATTGGGCGTCATTTGTAGAGAATCATGTTCTGATGTAAATTCTCTACTTTTTGTATAATTTTTGTATGCGGGAGTTTTTTCTCCCTTTTGATTAATACAATTTACCTTATCAAAAAAAAAAAAACCTAAATAGTCTGAACTGTAAATGGACTTTTTTGAACTTCTAAATATCTTTTAGTCCATGACCACTACCCATGTTGGTCCTATATATGCGACCCACTATCAGGAAAAGAATTGCATTAGCTAAATGGAGATGGTCGATGGGTTTGCAGACCCCCACTTACAGATTCTAGCCAAAAACCTAGTGACAAATGTGAATGCAGCTTCAATTGGCTAGGTCGCAGTTCATATGAGATTCCAGTAACTCAAATCCAATAGGTTACTTTGGTAGCGTACAAAAGATTCTAGATTCAACCAAAAGTGAAATAAAAGTTCCAATATATTAATGATACTACACATTGAGCATCCAAGGCTATGGCCTAGTGGTAAATAAAGTGAGTTGAAAGCAATGAGGTCTCAGGTTCAAATCAAGCAGAGGCAAAAGAACTAGGTGATTTCTTCTCATATGTCCAAGTAGGGGTGGCAAACGGGCCGTCAGGTAGGATATGGACGGGTCGAAAACAGGTAATACAAAAATGGATAAATTATCCGACCCGACCCATATTTAATATAGATATAAAAAAAGGGTTAACCGGCGAATCTTCTTGAATATGATCACTTTTGGGAGAATTTCTAGTCACACAAACTTGAGGAAACCCCAATTTGATGTTTTACAAATGTAAAAGTTAAACTCATTAGTTATCCATTGGTTATCTATTTTCTAAGTGGATAATATGGTTTTTAATCCATATTTGACCTGTTTTTTAAAAGTTCATTATACAACCCATTTTTTAATGGATTATATGGGTGGATAATAGTTTTCTTTTAACCATTTTGCCGCCACTATGTCCAAGCCTTGGTGGACAGAGTTACCTGGTATCTGCGCTAGTGCGGTGACACATATCCCATGGAATTAGTCGAGATGCACACAATCTAACCCGGATAATACGGTTATCGAAAAATGATACTACACATTAAGGTCAAAGTGATTGATTTGCAAGTACAAGATTTACTCATAACTCCCACGATGCAAGATAAATACTGGTATTTGTATTGCCTAAAACTCTTTTTCCCATTTGCTAATAGAAAACGTTGAGAAACTGACAGCATATACTGTTGAGGTTTTATTTTAAGATGAATATTCTTAATTATTTTAAGATGAATATTCTTAAAATGAGGGTGAATGGGAAATGGAGGAAAAATGAAATTTTGAGTAAAATTTTAAGTTTCCCCCTCTTAACAATGAGACATTGTCCCATATTGGAAGAGGAAGACATTTTTGGTGGGTATATATATAATTGCTCTTCTTGTAGCTCTTAAAGAGTTAAGAAGAAAGCAAGCCTCGCGCCGTCGTCGCTCGCTCGGCTCGGCTCGGCTCGGCTACGGCTACGGCTTCGGCTTCGGCTTTGGATTTGGATTTGGATTTGGATTTGGTCAAATGATCGATTGATTGATTAATTTTTTGGACCAAATTTATTTGTTAATAGTAAATATTAACGTAAGATTATCCGTATTTGTAACGGATATTTTCCAATCCGTGTATTGATCATTTGGCAGCCGGATAATGGTCTTCCCACCATGAATGTGCTTGCTCCACAAACATGAAGTGCTTGCTCCACAAACATGTAATGCTTGCTCCACCATGGAGGGTGGACGTTTGGTCTTCTTCAACATTTTGCTGCTATATATATGTGCAGCAGATGTTGAAGAAAGACACTCAACACACAACACACAATTCGCTCAACAAATTGGCTATACATTTGCACTCCTTCCTCTCAGCATTTCCATACGATTTTCTGAGTTTATACTCCTTCGTTCTGCATTGTTTTTAACTTCAAACAAAGCAACTGTAAGTGTGATTTGCTACCGAACTTTGTGTTCGCTGAAACACTGGGGTTTGAAGTACCGCTACACCAGTGTGTTATTCGTTCTATCCTGGGAGGAAATAATCCATTACCTTGGGTACTAGGAGGGGATTAAATTCCTTAAGGAAACACTGTGAATTCAGTGGGCTCGAATTTATTATTGTTTCATTACGTTAACTTATATTTTGCAGAATTAATATTTACAAATACAGCAATATTGGCGGGAATAACAATCTTAAGGAATTTAATATTTATTTCTGTATTTGTGTTATTCTTATTATTCTGCAAACTAAAACCTTTGTGGTTTTGTGTACTCCCGTTTTGGAGAGTTAAGCCTTAGTGGCGTTTTGTTGGATATTAAAATCTACGTGATTTTTACTCCAGTTTGAAAACGTGTATTAAACGTTTGTTTGTGTCATTTTTTTACAGTAAAAAATGATGACTGAAAGCGAAAACCAAGCTGTGCCGATGGTAACTGCCAACGCATCGACAAGCCGAACACCGGCGTTGGCACCGGCAGAAAAATCCGAAAAATTTTCCGGGATTGATTTCAAGCGCTGGCAGCAGAAGATGTTCTTCTACTTAACTACGTTATGTCTACAGAAGTTCATCAAGGAAGATGTTCCTGATCTGCCAGATAAAACTCCAGATAATGAACGCTTTCTCGTGATTGAAGCGTGGAAGCATTCTGATTTTTTATGCAAGAATTATATTCTTAGCGGACTGGATGATAATCTGTATAATGTATACAGTAGCGTGGAGACGTCAAAAGAATTGTGGAATGCGCTTGAAAAGAAATATAAAACTGAAGATGCCGGGATGAAGAAATTCGTTGCCGCAAAATTTTTGGACTACAAAATGGTAGATAGCAAATCTGTTATTACCCAAGTCCAGGAATTGCAAGTGATTATTCATGATCAACTTGCTGAAGGTCTTGTCATCAACGAAGCATTCCAAGTAGCAGCAATGATTGAGAAGTTGCCTCCATTGTGGAAGGACTTCAAAAATTATTTGAAACACAAACGAAAGGAAATGTCCCTTGAAGATCTCATTGTTCGGTTGAGAATCGAAGAGGACAATAAAGCTGCTGAAAGGAGAGGCCGTGGAAATTCAACAATAATGGGAGCAAATATTGTTGAAGCTAACAAAAAGAGGAAGAAGGCTTCTGGTCCGAAATACAACCCAAGCAAGAAGCGGTTCAGTGGAAACTGCTACAACTGTGGGAAAACCGGACACAAGTCTACGGAGTGTCGTGCTCCGAAGAAAGACAAGAAAAGAGGTCAAGCAAACATGGTAGTAAACCATGATGATGTTGATAACTTGTGTGCCATGCTTTCTGAATGTAACTTGGTGGGAAATCCTAAACTGTGGTGGTTTGATTCAGGAGCCACTCGCCATGTTTGTGCAGTTAGAGAGGCTTTTGCTACCTATGCTCTTGCTGAACCCGGAGAGACAGTTTATATGGGAAATGCTTCAACAGCAAAAGTTGAAGGATATGGGAAGATATTTCTGAAAATGACTTCTGGCAAGGTCATGACTTTGAACAATGTCCTCCATGTTCCCAAAATGAGAAAGAATTTAGTCTCTACTGGACTTCTTGTTAAGCACGGTTTTAAGTGCGTTTTTGTGTCCAACAAGGTTGTAATTAGTAAGAATGAAATATTTGTGGGAAAAGGTTACCTCACCGAGGGCCTTTTCAACCTAAATGTAATGGTTGTTGAAAATAATAATAATATTTCAGCTTCTTCTTACTTACTTGAGTCAAATGATTTATGGCATGTACGTTTGGGTCATGTCAATTATAAAACCTTACGGAAAATGATTAACTTGGAAGTACTGCCCAAGTTTGAATGCGAAAAATCAAAATGTCAAACATGTGTGGAATCTAAGTATGTTAAACATCCTTATAAGTCAGTTGAAAGGAATTCAAATCCTTTAGACTTAATTCACACAGATATTTGTGACATGAAGTCAATACCATCTCGCGGTGGAAAGAAGTATTTCATAACTTTTATTGACGATGGTACTCGATATTGCTATGTTTACTTACTGAATAGTAAAGATGAAGCAATAGACGCATTCAGGCAATACAAAAATGAAGTTGAAACGCAACTTAACAAGAAAGTAAAAATGATAAGAAGTGATAGGGGTGGTGAATATGAATCTCCTTTTGAAGAAATATGTTTAGAATATGGAATTATTCATCAAACAACAGCCCCTTACACGCCCCAATCTAATGGGATTGCGGAAAGAAAGAATCGCACATTAAAGGAGATGATGAATGTGTTGTTGATAAGTTCTGGTTTGCCACAGAACTTGTGGGGGGAAGCCATTCTTACGGCTAATCGAATATTAAATCGAGTGCCCCATAGCAAAACACAATCCATTCCATATGAAAAATGGAAAGAAAGGAAGCCCAACTTGAATTATTTTAAAGTGTGGGGGTGTTTGGCAAAAGTGCAAGTTCCTAAACCCAAAAGGGTAAAGATAGGACCGAAAACCGTTGATTGTGTTTTCATAGGATATGCGACAAATAGTAAAGCATACCGATTTCTGGTTCATAAATCAGAAAATCCCGACATTCATAATAATACGGTTATAGAATCAGATAATGCTGAGTTTTTTGAAAATATATATCCGTATAAAAAGGAATGTGAGTCGTTTGGTAAAGGATCTAAACGACCTCGGGAAGAAACAAAAGAAAGTACATGTAATCAGGAGAATCCAAGACGTAGTAAACGTCAAAGAACGTCTACTTCATTTGGACCAGATTTTGTGACTTTCTTATTGGAGAATGAGCCTCAAACATTTAAAGAAGCTATGACTTCTTCGGAATCATTGTTTTGGAAAGAGGCAGTCAATAGTGAAATAGAATCCATATTGAACAACCATACATGGGAATTGGTTGATCTTCCTCCTGGAAATAAACCTTTGGGTTCTAAATGGATTTTTAAGAGAAAAATCAAAGATGATGGCACTATTGATAAATTCAAGGCAAGGCTCGTAGTCAAAGGGTATAGACAACGAGAAGGTCTAGACTACTTTGATACATACTCTCCAGTTACAAGAATTACGTCCATACGGATGTTAGTAGCATTAGCTGCAGTGTATGGTCTTGAAATTCATCAAATGGATGTTAAGACTGCCTTCTTAAATGGAGAGTTGGAGGAAGAAATTTACATGGAACAACCTGAAGGGTTTGTGGTTCCAGGTAAAGAAAAGAAGGTATGTAGACTTGTTAAGTCTCTTTACGGACTAAAACAAGCACCCAAACAATGGCATGCGAAATTTGACCAAACAATGTTGTCAAATGGTTTTAAGATAAATGAATGTGATAAATGTGTGTACATTAAAAATGTTCCAAATCACATAGTCATTGTTTGCCTATATGTGGATGATATGCTGATAATGAGTAATGACATTGCCAACATAAATGCTACTAAGCGTATGCTCAATAGCAAGTTTGATATGAAAGACTTGGGAGTTGCTGATTTAATTCTGGGAATTAAAATCCATAAGACTCCTCAAGGTCTGGCATTGTCACAATCTCATTATATTAAGACAGTACTTGAAAAATTCAAGCACTTGGGCTTTAAAGTTGCAAAGACTCCAATTGACGTGAATCTTGCATTAGCAAAGAACAAAGGCCAAAGCATATCACAATTGGATTATGCTCGTGTATTGGGATGCTTAATGTATATCATGAATTGTACACGACCAGATATAGCTTGTGCTATAAGTAAACTGAGTCGATATACGAGCAATCCAGGCCAATCTCATTGGATGGCAATGAAACGAGTTTTGGGATATTTAGAACATACCCAGAACTTTGAATTGCACTACAGTAATTTCCCTGCGGTGATTGAGGGATACTGTGATGCAAATTAGATCACCGGTTCAACTGATTCTAAGTCCACGAGTAGATATGTATTCACTATTGGTGGAGGAGCGGTATCTTGGAAGTCGTCCAAACAAACATGTATTGCCCGCTCTACAATGGAGGCTGAATTCATAGCCTTAGATAAAGCCGGTGAAGAAGCTGAATGGCTCCGAAATTTCTTGGAAGACATTCCATTTTGGCCCAAACCGTTGGCACCAATATGCTTACATTGTGATAGTCAAGCGGCAATTGGAAGGGCTGGGAGCGTTATGTATAACGGTAAATCTCGTCATATACGACGAAGACATAAAACCGTTAGGCAATTACTCTCTAGAGGAATTATCACGATTGACTATGTAAAGTCAAGTGATAATGTGTCGGATCCACTTACAAAAGGCCTAACTAGAGAGGTAGTTGAGAAATCATCAAGGGAAATGGGGCTATGGCCGAGAACAAGTCATTGTGGCGGTAACTCTACCTAGAAGACTGGAGATCCCAAGATCTAGGTTCAAGGAGATCAAACAAAGTCATTAATGACGGTTCAACATTGTCAAATAAAATTTTAGTCCGTTCTCGTGATGAGACAATGTTCAGTACCAAGGATAAAGCATTAAGGCTTTTTAATGATTTCTAAATTTGATACGGGGTATATCAAATAGTGTATCTACAGGATGACACGTTTAGGAATCACCTATGTAAGTGTGAAGTGTGAGCCGCTTCAAGGAGAACTTTGTAAGGCCAGTTCTCTACGCACTTATGAAACCAGGCGGTGTTCATGGCTGAAACGAACACAACAATGAGAACCAAAGACGGTTAAGGGTTGATTGTGTGACTTATGGTTGTCTAGGTATACACCAAAGATCGACGGTTCAAAGATATCAAATCTACCGATTGACCGAGTATATCCGACATAAGTTTACTACGGAAAGTTCAAAGGAAAACCTACTTATCCAGATGCGATTAATCCTTACTTGTAAATCACACAGTTTTTCCATGCATACTTCCGTGATATAGCCATTCCCCATTCATGTGGGGGATTGTTGAGGTTTTATTTTAAGATGAATATTCTTAATTATTTTAAGATGAATATTCTTAAAATGAGGGTGAATGGGAAATGGAGGGAAAATGAAATTTTAAGTAAAATTTTAAGTTTTCCCCTCTTAACAATGAGACATTGTCCCATATTGGAAGAGGAAGACATTTTTGGTGGGTATATATATAATTGCTCTTCTTGTAGCTCTTAAAGAGTTAAGAAGAAAGCAAGCCTCGCGCCGTCGTCGTCGTCGCTCGCTCGGCTCGGCTACGGCTACGGCTTCGGCTTCGGCTTCGGCTTCGGCTTTGGATTTGGATTTGAATTTGGTCAAATGATCGATTGATTGATTAATTTTTTGGACCAAATTTATTTGTTAATAGTAAATATTAATGTAAGATTATCCGTATTTGTAACGGATATTTTCCAATCCGTGTATTGACCATTTGGCAGCCGCCTAATGCTCTTCCCACCATGAAGTGCTTGCTCCACAAACATGAAGTGCTTGCTCCACAAACATGTAATGCTTGCTCCACCATGGAGGGTGGACGTTTGGTCTTCTTCAACATTTTGCTGCTATATATATGTGCAGCAGATGTTGAAGAAAGACACTCAACACACAACACACAATTCGCTCAACAAATTGGCTATACATTTGCACTCCTTCCTCTCAGCATTTCCATACGATTTTCTGAGTTTATACTCCTTCGTTCTGCATTGTTTTTAACTTCAAACAAAGCAACTGTAAGTGTGATTTGCTACCGAACTTTGTGTTCGCTGAAACACTGGGGTTTGAAGTACCGCTACACCAGTGTGTTATTCGTTCTTATCCTGGGAGGAAATAATCCATTACCTTGGGTACTAGGAGGGGATTAAATTCCTTAAGGAAACACTGTGAATTCAGTGGGCTCGAATTTATTATTGTTTCATTACGTTAACTTATATTTTGCAGAATTAATATTTACAAATACAGCAATATTGGCGGGGAATAACATATACTAGTGATTAGTACAGCATCAGAACTTTATACACATCATACAAACAAGAGCGCAGATTAGCTCGTAAAACACTAAAGGCAACAAATTTAATAAACAAATTGAGATTGAAACATATATAGAATCAAACAATACAAAGCATTTTAACCTAATTCACGAATTGATTTTAACATTAAAAATCACCAACGGAATACAATAAGATTCTTGCCTCGGGAGAAAGAGAGCGTGAGAGAAAACGACCGGAAACTTAAAAACTGGATTTTGCCGGAGATTGAGATCGGGATGAGCAAAGTTTGTGAAGGAGGACGGTGTCAACTTTGGCCAAAGATATAGCTATAACGTAAATATGAATCGGAGGCGAATCGCGGTTTTTTGTGGTATCACAACAAGGGTCGAATCTAGAATTTGCCAGCTTGTTGTACTGTTCCAGAAAGATCTAGACTTTTTTTATCGGATATGGTTTCATGGGTATTCGGGTCACCACAACCCAGTCCAATCCACATTGACTTTGTTGCCGGGTTTGTAATTTATTTGAGTGTAAATATATTTTCCTTTTTGTGTTTATAAATTATGATTGTGGGCATGTTCCTCCTAATGTATAACTAACTTTCTCTCTTCCTTTTCTCTTATTTTCTTCTTTCATTCTCCTTCTCCTTGTAGGAAATGAGTCATTAGGACGTTGATTTGTTCTTTTTCAAGACTTGCTTGAGGTTATAACATTAATTATGTAAGCGAATCACTTGTGAAATATCCTATAGTCGTGTAATTATATATCAATGACTAACCTTTTAGAAAATCAGTTAACGCTCTACAACTCACTCTTTCAAGCATATTTGATTATCAATTAATTTTGATGAGAGTGAAAGTAAAAAACACTAGTATTGTGCATTCACATATAGTGACTATGTAAAAATCGTTTAGTGTCGTATTACAAGGCTATGCTTGAGACCCATTCATTGATCTATGAAGACCGATATAGCAAGGTATTCATTATAAACCTTAACGATATAGTATAAACATGATTAGATTTTTAATATTCCATTCCTCGGTCATCTAGCAAATTCGACTATAAATCGTATTCAGCAAATGCGACATGCCCACTTCTCCATGCGAAATCTTCATCTTTATAAGAGCTTTTTAAGAGTAGTCGTGATCAACATTGGCTTGTTAGTAAGGCGAGAATTTCAAGCCCAATTTCAGGTGCACACCCTCAACACAAGCAACGTCCGACGAAGGGGAGTGAGGAAAGCTACATGCCCAAAACCTTTGATTTTTCTTTCCAAATAAGGTGTTGAGGCACCTCATCTTCTCAATACATCGCATTGGTCGGATGCAACGTATAATCGCAAAATGCGTATTATAAATTGCAATTGAAAATGTGACTTATATGGCAGAATACGACATACAAATCGCAATAGCATAATGAGACTTATAAACCACTACTGGAAAATCCGCTTATGGCAACGCATGGAAGATCGTTGCAATAGACAGGTAAACTATTGCCATAGAGCTATTGCAACGGAGTAGCGCCCGCTCCTCGCGCGCCAATAGAGCTTAAGGAGCGGTTTTTGCAACGATTCACATAGCGGTTGCTATAAATGGGGTCTATCACAACGGTTTTCCCTCACTCTGTTGGAACGGTTTTTATCAACTACAATGGTTAAAGTTCGTTACCATAACCGTTACCATATCGTTTAATGCAACAGTTATGTAAGATATTGTTACGACTATTTATGGATATGGCAATGATTTCTTTAAGCTATTACAACGGTTTATAGACCATTTTGGAACAGTTTGCAGGTCATGTTGCAACGATTTACATTTTCTATTGGAACGTCGTATGATTCCTATTGCAACGGTTCTGGTAGGCTATTGCAACAGTTTAATTGAAACGAAAATATTGTCCTTGTTGTAAATAAATATTTACATATAGAATAAACTATAAAACACTAAAATTTATATAAATAACAAAATAAAACTATTCATGGTCTATATTGTCTAACAAGCTAATAATATTCATAAAAGTAAAATGTTCTACTCCAAGTACATAAGTTTTACAATTCAAGAGTTAAGAGTAAGTTTTAAAATGTTGATAACGAACATTCCTAGACCATGCATCTACATTAATTCAAAATTCTTTAAGTAAGGTCTAGATCTCCACTGCCTTCGTCTTCTGTTTCTTCATATACTCCACCTACAAAAGAGTGTAAGTAAAGTCATTATCCTTCCATAAAAATTAACATACAGCTAGGGGTGTCAATGGATATTTCAAAATCGACTAAATCGACCGTACCGTAATGCACCGAACCGATTTCTAGGTTTCTTTTAAAGAAACCGTATAATTTTATATAAATATATAACCGCACCGATAATTAGGATTGGTTTTTAATTTTATAAAAATAAACCGAAAAGATACTGAACTGTACCGAATAAATTTTATATATGGAAAATATATTATATAGAAAGTTTAAAAATAATAATGCATTAAATTTTTCTCCGGACCTTGGAATTATGAAAACTGTTACAAGTCAACAAATAATCAAACTCAATACTAATTCCTAAAACCTATTATGCTACTTCTACTTAAACTTTTGTTATTTCAAGTATCTTCATTAGCAAGACACAAAATATTCTAGCGATTATGAGTAGCAAACTACAATGTATTGAATATATGTCCTTTCATATAATTTAGATTTATCTTTTTGAATATTTAATCTTCTATATACTTTATTCTTGAGTCTCGGTTTGGTTAATATCTTTCCACTTGTGTGATTTATATTTTCTTTGCATTTGCTTGGTTTCTTTTACGTTATTGTAGAATAGTTGATGGATCTATACTCTAGCCATTTTTTTTAATTCATCACCCTTTAAATATGTCTAGAGAGTTTTGCTAAGTCTTATAAAGGACATATGTTATCGCATTCTACTTCTATTGGTGAATTTTACATGATATTTTAAAAAATACCGAAAATTAACCGAACCATACCGATACCAAAGAGAAACCGACATGATTGTAACGGTTTCGAAAAGTCTAATTTTTGTTATACATAATAAAATAATCGAAAAATTGGTATGATACAAATTTTATAAAATAACCGACCGAACCGAACCATCGACACCCCTACATACAACTCTCGAAATGGACAAGCAGCACCAAAACATTGTAAAAGAAGGGCAACGAAAAAAAAAGAACATGACATTCAACTTGATCAGTTGCAAGATCTAATTGAGTTTCAGTTAAATAGTGAGCAAGCATATCTATATGAATAGAGCAAAAACCAAAGAAAAAGAAGAGTCGTTGACAAATAACCGGCCAGGACTAATGTTGAACAAAACAATGGACTAATCTTTAAAATAGTTTCTTCTCTAATGTTTCAAAAGTCACAACTTCATTATGAAAAAGAATAAATACACATCTAGGACAGGTCTTAGGCCATAATATATACTTAAACTAATAATAATAATAAGAGGAGAACCAAATGGTCGTCTGATCAAACTATGACCAGTTGCAATGGAAACCAAACAGACATGATCATGAATCTCACTCAACTTCCATGATTATACAAAACCTATTATCAATGGCCTTGAATGGAAACAAGCCAAACCATGCCATCTTAGCTCATCTTTGAATACAATCACATGAAACAAAGGAGGCAACACCAAGACAAGAATAATGCACACATTGCTCCTAACCAGTGACAAGAATCATCAAAATTGTATACCAACAATGCCACAAAAGTCACTGCTAAAACCACTAGCCATATTTTCCAAAAATAATACATGCCTTCACAAAATTTTCTTTCTATTAAGATGATTAGATACCATTCCAACACTTTCAAGTGCATAAACAGCTACACCAAGTGTAACGACCCGGCTGGTTGTTTTGAGATTTAGAGCCCCGATCCCCTAATATCTACTTTTCCCATATTTGCTTCTACTTTTGGGACTTGCCAGAGTGATTGGTTATGAGATTCTGAGAGTTTTAGGACACTTAGTCCCTAGTTGTGAGTTTAAGCCTTAGAGTTTGGACCGTAGTCGGAACTGTGCGAAGACGGATCCGAAATAGAATTCCGTCGACTCCATTAGCTCCGTTGAGTAATTTTGGGGTTAGGAGCGCGTCCTGAATGTGTTTTGGAGGTCTATAGTAGATTTAGGCTTGAATTGGCAAAAGTTAGTTTTTCGGCGATTTCGGCCAATAGTGGAAATTTTGATATCAAGCTAGGAATGGAATTTCGAAAGTGGCTATAGGTTCGTAGTGCCATTTGTGACTTATGTGTAAAATTTGAGGTCATTCAGACTAGATTTGATGTGGTTCGACGTCAGTTGTAGAATTTGGAAGATTTTAAAGTCTTAGGCTTGAATCCGTGCTTAATTCATGATTTTGATGTTGTTCGACGTGGTTTGAAGGCTCGACTAAGTTCGCATGGTATTTTAGGATTGGTTGGTATATTTGGTTGAGGTCCCGGGAGCCTCGGGTGTGTTTCGAATACTTAACGGGTGAAAGCTTGGACTTAGAGGAATTTCTTATTTATGCTGGTTCTGGTATTTTCGCACTTGCGGTGGGGAGTCCGAAAGTGCGGACTCGCAGAAGCGAGGCTTGCAGGCGCAGATGCGAGAAAGTCGAGAGTTGGCATGGGGTCGCAGGTGCGAGGAAGTTCCGCATCTACGATGCCCGCAAATGCGCAGAAGCGGAAGGGATGTCCGCAGGCGCACGCGCCGGTGCGGCCCTTACGTTGCACGTGCGAGGGAAGAGGGGGCAAGTGAGTTACGCAGATGCGCACATTTTCCGCACAAGTGCACCCGCAAGTGCGAGCCCAGGTTCCGCAGATGCGGAAATACCTGGGTAGTGATTAAAACCAAAGGGCTTCGCGATTTTTATCATTTTTGGCTTTGCAAACTCGAGTTAGGGCGATTTTTGAGAGCATTTTCGAGGCATTTATTGAGGTAAGTTCCTTGTGCTTATTTTTGGTCAATAATCTTGCTTTGCCATGTGTTTTTCCACATAGCTAATGTGTATTTAAGGTGAAAATTGGAAGTTGGAGGCAAGGGATTTAGAAGTATGAATTGTGGATTGGAGGACCATTTGGTGTCGGAGTTTTAGTAAATTTGATATGGTTAGACTCGTGAGTGAATGAGCTTTCTAGTTTCGTGAATTTTGTCGGGTTTCGAGACGTGGGCCGGGTTTGAGCCAATTTCGGGTTTTGGCCTAATTTTGTAATTTTTCTTGTGGGATTCATTCCATTAGCACGTATTGATGGTATTGTACTGTTTTGAATAGATTCGGGCCATTTGGAGTCGAATACTCGTGGCAAGAACGTGATATCAAGTTGATTTGAGCGGTTCGAGGTAAATGGCTTGCCTAACCTTATGTTAGGGACTTTCCCCTTAGAATATCTTGATATTATTTGGTATGTGGGCGTCGTGTACGTGAGGTGAAGAGTACGTACACGGGTTATTATTGCAAAAATATTGTTTAACCTTTTTAAATCATAAATTGTTTCTCTTATTAAGTTGTACTAATATATTTAATTGTGTAGTTTAGACTAGAAAAGCATGCTTACGTGTTTTAACTGCCTAATTGACATTGTGTGCGTCATGTTTAGTTAAGCCTTATTTGCCTTATCTGTGTCCAGTATAAACCGTATAACTCGATGTCATACATGTCATTTCATCTTGCGTTGCATATTTAAATTGGGACTACAAACGTATTTCGGGAGATCCCCATGTACTGCATATTTACTTTGGGACTACAGACGTATTTTAGGAGATCCCTCTGTACTACATATTTACTTTGGGACTACGGACGTATTCCGGGAGATCCCTCAGTACTGCATATTTACTTTGGGACTACAGACATATTCCGGGAGATCCCTCATGTATTGCATATTCATTTGAAACTACGGAACGGTATCTCGAGAGATTTCTCCATTGTGTTTACCTTGTTCTGAGTCGAGGGCTCCCTTAACTGTTAAATTTTTGAGAATTTCTTTAACTGCGTTACCGTAATTTTACTTATATCTTTTACTGTTTAATTTATTATATTTAACTCCGGTAGGGCCTTGACCTGACCTCGTCACTACTCGACCGAGGTTAGGCTTGACACTTATTGGGTACCATTGTGGTGTACTCATGCCCTTTCCTGTGCATGTTTTCATGTGCAGATTCAGGTACAAGCTATCAGCCTTGGGGTTAGTGCGTGCTGCTGATTCTAGGAGACTTCAAGGTACTTCTGCTTGCGTCAGCAAATCTTCGAAGTCCCCTTCTACTCCCTCGTGTAGAGACTTTCCTTATTATCTTCAGACTTTTGTATAGAGCTACATAGATTATAGCAACTTGTGACTTAGTGATATTCCGGGTCTTGGGAAACCATTTTGTATATGCCGAGTGGTGCTACTCTTGGCTATTTATAATGCGCTGTTTATCTTTAAAATGTTGTGTTTTCTTTATATTTTTCGCAATACTAGGCTTGCCTAGTCATAAAGACTAGGTGCCATCACGACCCCTTACGGAGGGATAATTTGGGTCGTGACAAGTTAGTATTAAAGCACTAGGTTCGTAGGAGTCGCGAGTCACAAGCCGATTTATTAGAGTCACGTGGATCGGTGCGAAGACGTCTGTACTTATCTTCGGGAGGCTATGTAACTTTTAAGAACAATCATATTTCTTTGGTTTCCTTGTCGTGCGAGTTATTGACACCAAAAAATTCTAAGATTCTATTATATTCTTTCTCACATATGGTGAGGACCCGCAATGGGAGGACCGACGATCAGGAACCCCGAGCCCCCTACCAGAGCTGCCAGAGGCCGGGGTCGGGGTAGAAGACGACCACGCGATGCAACCTTAGCACCTGCGAGAGTTGCGTTAGAGGAGCCCCTAGCAGCTCCAGCTGGAGGGCCAGCGTCGGGGATCCCTATTGCTACTCCAGCTGGAGGGCCAGCGTCGGGGATCCCTATTTTCGATATCTCCGCTACATCTCAGGCCGGGGGAGGGGCACAAACTCTCGCAGCCCGCACCCCTGAGCAGAGGGTCCAGGTTGATCAGGCCCCCAGAGTATATTGTTATGCCCCAATGGCTCCGGTCAGCATGAGATTAGGGTAGCTACTTCTGAGGCATAACAGCTCAGACTTGAGAGGTACAAGAAGTACCACCCACCTACTTTCAGTGGACTAGCTTCAGATGATGCTCTGGGTTTTCTTGAGGAGTGTCATCGTATTCTCCGCACTATGGGCATTGTGGAGACTAGTGGGGTTTCTTTCACCGCTTTCCAGCTGAGGGGAGCAACATATCAGTTGTGCCGTGCCTATGAGCTGAGTAGTCCGGACGAGGCAGCCTCACTCATTTGGACTCAGCTTTCAGAGATGTTATTGCGTGAGTATGTTCCTCAGAGCCTCAGGGATGCTTGGCGCGCAGAGTTCGAGCAGTTGCGTCAGGGTTCTATGACTGTGTCGGAGTATGCAGTTAGTTTCAGTGGGTTAGCTCGCTATGCACCGGCTCTGGTTGCTACAGTCAGAGAGAGGGTTCGTCGCTTCATTGAGGGACTCCACCCCAGTATTCGGACCAGTATGGCCAGGGAGTTGGAGATGGACATCACCTATCAGCAGGCAGTGAGCATTTCCAAAAGAGTGGAGGGCATGTTCACCCGGGACAGAGAGGAGAGAGAGGCCAAGATGTCTCGAGAGACTGGTCATTATTCAGGAGCTCGTGCACCAGCATCACGCTATGGTAGGGGTTTTGTGAGTCGCCATGTTCATTCAGCTCTTCCATCTGCCAGCGGTGTTCCGGCTCCTCCTAGACCTCAGGAGCCCTATTATGCACCGCCAGTATCCAGTATGCCTCCTACTCGAGGTGCTATTATCGGCTAGTCCAGCAGGCCAGGACCGAGTCAGTCCCAGCTGTTGCGTCCTCCGAGAGGTTGTTTTGAGAGTGGTGACACTCGTCACATGGTTAGAGACTGCCCCAAAGCCATGAGGGGTGCACCTCCACAGACTTATTAGCCTCCACGTGCTCCACCGAGTCCTCCGTCCATTCTTCCAGCACCAGCTGCTACCCTACCTCCTCAGCCAGCTCGAGGTGGAGTTTGGGGGGGTCGAGGTCTCCCTAGAGGGGGAGGTCAGGCCAAGTATTATGCCCTCAGGCCAAGTATTATGCCCTTCCAGCCCGATCAGAGGTCATTGCTTCAAATTCAGTCATCACAAGTATCGTCCCTATCTGTAATAGGGATGCATCAGTATTATTTGACCCAGACTCTACGTACTCATATGTGTCTTCTTATTTTGCTCCATATTTTGGGATATCTCAGGATTCTTTAGGTTCTCCTATTTATGTATCTACTCCAGTGGGAGATTCTCTCGTTGTGGACCGCGTAAATCGGTCGTGTTTGATTGCTCTTAGTGGTTTTGAGACCAGATCCGATTTATTATTTCTCATTATGGTAGATTTTGATGTTATCTTGGGCATAGACTGATTGTTGCCCCATTATGCTATTCTTGATTGTCACGCTAAGACCGTGACGCTGGCTATGCCAGGTTTGCCGAGATTTGAGTGGAGAGGTACCTTAGAGTATACTCCCCGCATGGTCATTTCATTTCTTAGGGCTCAACGAATGGTTGAGAAGGGGTGTGATGCGTATTTGGCCTTTGTGAGAGATGTGAGTATTGATACCCCTATAGTCTAGTCAGTTCCAGTAGTGAGGGACTTTCCAGATGTGTTTCCAGCTGATCTTCCAAGTATGCCGCCCGATAGAGATATTGATTTCGGTATTGATTTGTTGTCGGCACTCATCCTATTTCTATTCCTCCATACCATATGGCTCCTCCTGAATTAAAGGAGTTGAATGAGCAGTTGCAGGAGTTGCTTGATAAAGCTTCATTCGGCCCAGTATGTCACATTGGGGTGCTCCAATATTATTTGTAAAGAAGAAGGATGGTTCTATGCGTATGTGTATTGATTATCGGCAGTTGAACAAGGTTACAGTGAAGAACATGTACCCATTGCCTCGTATTGATGACTTATTTGACCAGTTACAGGGTGCCAGGGTGTTTTCCAAGATTGACTTGCGTTCTGGCTATCATCAGTTGAAGATTCGGGAGCCGGATATCCCGAAGACTGCTTTCAGGACCAGATATGGTCACTATGAGTTTCTTGTCATGTCATTTGGGCTGACCAATGCACCAACATCCTTTATGTATTTGATGCACAGTGTATTCCGACCTTATCTTGATTCCTTCATCATTGTGTTTATTGACGACATCCCAGTATATTCCCGGTCTCGGGAAGATCATAAGAAACACCTGAGGACCGTGCTTCAGACCTTGAGGGAGAAGAGGTTATATGCAAAATTTTCCAAGTGTGAATTCTGGCTTGATTCAGTTGCATTCTTGGGCCACATAGTGTCTTGTGATGGGATCAAGGTAGATCCGAAGAAGGTGGAGGCAGTACAGAGTTGGCCTAGACCGTCATCAGCTATGGAGATCCACAGTTTCCTTGGTTTGGCGGGATATTACTGTCGCTTTGTGGAGGGATTTTCATCAATTGCAGCACCTATGACCAGGTTGACCCAGAAGGGTGCTCCGTTCAGGTGGACCGAGGAGTGTGAGCAAAACTTTCATAAACTCAAGACAACTTTGACTACAGCCCAGTATTAGTATTGTCTACAGGTTCGAGGTCCTACACTGTCTATTGTGATGCCTCGAGGATTGGCCTCAGAGCGGTATTGATGCAGGACGGTATGGTGATTGCCTACGCGTCTAGACAGTTGAAGGTGAATGAGAAGAATTAACTGGTTCATGATCTCGAGTTAGCAGCTATTGTTCACACCCTGAATATCTAGCGCCATTATTTGTACGGTGTTCCCTGTGAGATTTACATTGATCACCGGAGTTTGCAGTACTTGTCCAGGCAGAAGGACCTTAATTTGCATCAGCGGAGATGGTTGGAGCTACTTAAAGACTATGATATCACTATATTATAACACCCGGGGAAGGTCAATGTAGTGGCCGATGCCTTGAGTCGCCGAGCAAAGAGTTTGGGGAGCTTGGAATATCTTCCGGCAGCTGAGAGGCCCTTAGCCTTGGATGTTCAGGCCTTATCAAGTCAGTTTGTGAGATTGGATATTTCAGAGCCTTGACGGGTATTAGCTTGTGTGGTTGCTCGGTCTTCTCTTTATGACCGTATCAGGGAGCGCCAATATGATGATCCTCATATTCTAGTTCTTCAGGACAGGGTTCGGCGAGGTGATGCCAGAGATGTAACTATTGGTGATGCCGGTGTGATGAGGATGCATGGCCGGATCTGTGTGCCCAATGTAGATGGGCTTTGGGAGTTGATTCTTGAGGAGGCCCATAACTCGCGGTACTCCATTCATCCGAGTGCCGCGAAGATGTACCAGGACTTGAGGCAGCACTATTGGTGGAGAAGAATGAAAAAGGATATAGATGGCTTTGTGGCCAAGTGTCTCAACTGTCAGCATGTTAAATATGAGCATCAGAGACCAGGTGGATTACTTCAGAGGTTAGAGATTCCTGAGTGGAAGTGGGAGCGGATCACCATGGACTTTGTGGTTGGCCTTCCTCGAACTTTGAGGAAGTTCGATGTTATTTGGGTGATCGTGGATCGGCTCACCAAGTCAGCCCATTTCATTCCGGTGTTGACTACATACTCTTCAGAGAGATTGGCTGAGATTTATATCAGAGAGATTGTCCGCCTTCATGGTATTCCAGTATCCATCATTTCAGACAAAGGTACACAATTCACATCCCGGTTTTGGAGAGCCGTACAACAGGAGTTGGGTACTAGGGTAGAGCTGAGTACAACCTTTCACCCTCAGACGGACAGGCAGTCCGAGAGCACGATTCAGATTCTTGAGGATATGCTCTGTGCCTGTGTGATGGAGTTCGGAGGGTCATGGGACCAATACTTGCCACTTGCAGGGTTCGCTTACAACAACAGTTATTAGTCCAACATTCAAATGGCACCATATGAGGCTTTGTATGGTAGGCGGTGCCGGTCCCATGTGGGATGGTTTGAGCCGGGAGAGGCCCAATTGTTGGGTACAGATTTGGTCCAGGATGCCCTGGATAAGGTGAAGGTGATTCAGGAGAGACTTCGCACAGCCTAGTCTAGGCAGAAGAGTTATGCAAACCGTAAGGTTCGTGATTTGCCATTTATGGTGGGTGAGCGGGTCTTGCTTCGGGTATCGCTTATGAAGGGTGTCATGAGGTTCGGGAAGAAAGACAAGCTGAGCCCGAGGTTCATTGGTCCTTTTGAGTTATTGTAGCAAGTTGGGGAGGTTGTTTATGAGCTTGCCTTGCCTCCCAGCCTAGCAGGAGTTCACCCGATATTCCACGTGTCTATGCTCCAGAAGTATCACGGTGATCCGACTCATGTATTGGATTTCAGCTCAGTCTAGTTGGATAAAGGTCTATCTTATGTTGAGGAGCAAGTAGCCATTTTGGACAGGCAAGTCGGAAAGCTCAGGTCAAAGAATATTGCTTCAGTAAAGGTCCAGTTGAGGGGTCAGCCGGTCGAGGAGGCGACTTGGGAGACCGAGCAGGATATGTGCAACCAGTACCCTCATCTTTTCACAGTTTCAGGTATGTCTTTATACTTGTTCGAGGACAAACAGTTATTTTAAGAGGGGGAGGATGTAATGACTCGGCCGGTCATTTTGAGATTTAGAGCCTCGATCCCCTAATATCTGCTTTCCCCATATTTTTTTCTACTTTTGGGACTTGCCGGAGTGATTGGTTATGAGATTCTGAGAGTTTTAGGACACTTAGTCCCTAGTTGTGAGTTTAAGCCTTAGAGTTTAGACCGTGGTCGGAACTGTATGAAGACGAATCCGGAATGGAATTCTGTCGACTCCATTAGCTCCGTTGAGTGATTTTGGGATTAGGAGCGCGTCCAGAATGTGTTTTGGAGGTCTGTAGTCAATTTAGGCTTGAATTGGCGAAAGTTAGTTTTTCGGCGATTTCGGCTGATAATGGAAATTTTGATATCAAGCTCGGAATGGAATTCCGAAAGTGGCTGTAGGTTCGTAGTGCTATTTGTGACATGTGCGTAAATTTTGAGGTCATTTGGACTAGATTTGATGTAGTTCGGTGTCAGTTGTAGAATTTGGAAGATTTTAAATTCTTAGGCTTGAATCCGTGCTTAATTTATAATTTTGGTGTTGTTCGACGTGGTTTGAAGGCTCCGCTAAGTTCGCATGGTATTTTAGGATTGGTTGGTATGTTTGGTTGAGGTCGCGGGGTCCTCGGGTGTATTTCGGATGCTTAACGGGTGAAAGCTTGGACTTAGAGGAATTTATGATTTATGCTGGTTTTGGTGTTTTCGCACCTGCGGTGGGGAGTCCGCAGGGCGGCCTCGCAGAAGCGAGGCTTGCAGGTGCAGATGCAAGAAAGTTGAGAGTTGGCCTGGGGTCGCAGGTGCGAGGAAGTTCCGCATCTACGATGCCCGCAAATGCGCAAGGCTGTTCGCAAATGCGCAAGATGCGTAGAAGTGGAAGAGATGTCCGCAGGTGCGGCCCTTATGTTGCAGGTGCGAGGGCAGAGGGGGCCAGTGAGTTACTGTAAATTTTACTTATATCTTTTACTGTTTAATTTATTATATTTTACTCCAGTAGGGCCTTGATCTGACCTCGTCACTACTCGACCGAGGTTAGGCTTGACACTTATTGGGTACCATTGTGGTGTACTCATGCCCTTTCCTGTACATGTTTTCGTGTGCAGATCCAGGTACAAGCTATCAGCCTTGGAGTTAGTGCGTGCTGCTGATTCTAGGAGACTTCAAGGTACTTCTGCTTGCATCAGCAGATTTTCAGAGTCCCCTTCTACTCCCCCGTCTAGAGACTTTCCTTATTATCTTCAGACTTTTGTATAGAGTTATATAGATTATAGCAGCTTGTGACTTAGTGATATTCCGGGTCTTGGGAAACTATTTTGTATATGCCGATTGGTGCTACTCTTGGCTATTTATAATATGCTGTTTATCTTTAAAATGTTGTATTTTTTTATATTTTTCGTAATATTAGGCTTGCCTAGTCGTAAAGACTAAGTGCCATCACGACCCCTTACGAAAGGATAATTTGGGTCGTGACACCGAGACCATAGAAAAACACATTGAACCCACCAAAAGCTTCAAGAACATGACTACTTTTTAGATAAACCATCACATCTTCAACCATAAGTACCCCCATAGCTCACAATTCAACAACATTAGCAAAAATACTCAAAGGGGCTAAAGGGTAAGACCATGAATTGAATTCATCCCCAACTGAAATGGAAAACAACTTCAAATATACACTGTTTTATGCGGCAACCCCAATTTATTAGGACTTGGATTTGACTTGGAGTAATTAAAATAATATGCGAAAGTATTAGCTATGAAAATCATGAACTGATACAAAAACCAGCTTGTGATAACACAATCATAGCATCCACGGCAAACCTACCAATAGGTCCACAAACAACATAAGATAGATTACAAATTTTACCTTTCTTAGCTTTCTTGATAGGTTGCTTTTTATTTCTTAGCTTCTAGTTACATGGTTATGGAAAGAACCATGTAAAAATCTTTTATGTTTATCATCCTTTCTCTAATCTTGAAACTCCATAATAATTGAAGCACGCATAGAGTAACATTCAACTGCACTGTTCTATTTCAAATTGGAGCTCCAAATATAATAAAATAGCAGTAATAACAACGTCCGTCATTTCGGTATGGCGAAGAACTCAGCTAACAGAGAGCTCTGATTTAGAGATATTGAAATGAATTGTTCGTGTAGACTACTTTGAAGACAGAACAAGTCCAAGTACATTTTACAATGACTAACCCCGACACTACTCATATTTTTCTTTCACGTCAGCTTACATAAAATCTTAATTTCAGTATATCTTTTAGCAAATAAACTTGTAGATATAATAAAGGGGCTGATATCAGTGATGTTAATTGGTTTTACAATATTCAAGACCTACCAGCCTAGTCTAAAGGGAGAATTTCATCTAGACATGGTACAAATTATAAATTTTTCGATTAGGCAATCCAAGAGACAATTTGCTCCATCACAAAGATAATATTTTTGTCTCAAATATAGGAAATTACTGCATCTCAATGTAGAATAATATATTTATGACAAACAATGCACAACCAGGCAGTATAAATCAACAAAAAAAATGAAGCGGATTAGTGTGAAATATTGCACTTGCACAGTCCAGTTTCAAATTGAACAGGTCTAAACTACAGGGTTCAACTAAGACGAATAGTCAACCAAGACTCAGATTAAAGCAGGAACACTAGTAATGATGCTATAAACCATTTGATTCTACATTGTCTTCCAGAATTGGAAAGGGCTAAAAGCAAATATGGAGTTATTCCTTTATCTCTTAGGAGTACAATGGGCAGTGAAGGGCCTTTAAAGGAAACTATAAATAAATGGGAGGGAAAAACATAGGAAGCCGATAGAACTCTCTATTGAACTACCACCTTCTGTATACATTGCAAAGTTCGGAGATAAAGAAAGACTAGATACTCAGAAGGAAAGAAAAAGTTTAGATGTTTATAGTTTTTAGCTTTTTGGTGCAATTTAAAAACTGTAAATCATTTATGACACAACGATGAACTCTCTTAATCCTTGAGTTGAAGAGAGATAGTCCTATGTACTTTTGTATCATCGGCAGTTTCATGCTGTTCGTGTGAATTATACATACTTACCAAAAAAAAAAGAATAAGGCTGATTGCATATAAGAATTTTCTCTGACTCATTCTACAGACCAAAGCTGTAGTCAGATACATCTTCAAACAATAAATCTTGCTCTTTCCTAGTTTAAAGTAGGAAGCATCTTCCGAAGACCTGGTTTTGCTTAAAATATACAGCAGCACAGTGTGTCAAACAAGGTTAATCTGTTAGAAACAACATAGACATGGTGATACCATGATTTAACAACCTTTGCAACAACTGAGTCATTACATTTTAGATTCTAACCATCTAGTAGGAATACAAAGTGGATATATGATGAAGAAATGAGAGTATCGGGAACACAAACTGAGTATACAAAGCAGTAAGAAAAAGGCTAAGAATATACAAAGCTCCAAAATATGTATCGTGCAAAAAGTAGGTCACATAAAAGTCGGATGTAATTACCTTGGCAGGATCGGAGTTTCAATATTCAAGAAGATCCTTGAAGTGAGACTTCGAAACATTTACCTACATATTCTCCATTCGAAACTCGTCATTCTCATATGTTTCAAAGTGATTTTTCTTCAACTAATTCTTATACTTTCTCCGGGTAGTCTGAATTGATTCAAAAACACATGTTTTCGCCTCTTCAGGAGTGTCATATTTTTCCTATAAATTTAGTGCAATTAGGTTAGAATAAAAAACATGAAATATCATCCATACTATTGAATGCTGGGAACTTCAAGTCTTGATATATTTCCAGATATCATTTTTTGTGTATAGTTTCCTCCTATCAAATACATTAAGAGGACATAAGGTCTCATTCCTTGCCAATGTGTTGAGGAAACTACCCAACTCTTTAACAACTGCTTCAGTAGGACCAACTATTTTGCTAGTTGGTCTTATAATGTGAAATTGAAGTAATTGATACAACTATTTTGCTAATTGCTACTATAAGATTTCATGATCCAACCAAAGTTTAATTAAACTGAAATTTAGTATCAACAAATATATCGACAGATCAATGGGATAGGACCAACTTCAGACATCATCGAAAAGTTAAATTAGTGTTAATCAGGCATATCAAAAGGAATAGAAGTAGCATTGTGAAAGTTTACATACAAAATCGGTTTCCAACTTGTCTTTCACGAGACGAACATCTTCAATTCTCTGCCGATGAACTCGAACACCATTTGAGAAACCCTAGAGGATTAGCAAGACTAGTATTAGCCTTAAAGGGATTTTTCGGTGTTGACGCTGCCGGTGCCACCATGATGATTTGGTTTTGTCACGCCCCGAACCTGAAGGGCGAGACCGACACCCGGTGCCTCACCTAACCTAGCATACCAACTTGCGACTAAGGGACTCTGAACATATAATGTCATAATAACATCAATATAAAGTTGGGGCGACAAAGTCGTCATAACTACTACAACTGACAAACTAATAAAATATACATACCAGGCCTACAAGCCTAGCATACTACACTAACTGACATGATATGTCTACAAGTCTCTACGGAGGGATGTATTGTGATCGGAACAGAGCCCTGACCTACCCATAACATATATACATACATATAGAAGATGTACACGAAACCTTAAACCCGATAACTATGAAGGACTTGAAGCTTACCGATCAGGTTGAATTGGGGAAACACCAACTGGGGAGGTCTACCCGTCTGTCTATCTGAACATGCGCGCATGAAATGCAGCGTCCCTAGAAAAAGGGACGTCAATACAAAATAATGTACCGAGTATGTAAGGCAATAACATATCTGAAAGCTCAAACTGAACTGATAATATAATAACTGAAAGTAACTGGGAGTCAAAAATGATCTGGAGATATACTTACCTCCTGATACTGATTCAACTCCTTTAATATAGTAAGTAAAATAAATGCCCGGCCCTATAAGGCTCGATACGTGTAACTGCTCGGCCGCAGTAGGCTCGCTCGTAGGTGTTCGGCCATACTAGGATCTGTATCTCGGCTATCCTAGGCTCTTTCATAGGTGCTCGTCCACAGTAGGCTCGGTATATAACTTACCATCTGATCAGAGGTTGCCCAATAGGGGCCTGCCCACCGATTATAGCTTGATGGTGGTAAAAATATTGTAGTATTGTATATATATATAGACCCTATGTTCTCTTGACTAGAAGAAGACAATACTCAATTGAATATAAAGTCTCAATAAGGGAGAATACTGTAATTTATGAGACTAGGATAATGTATATAAATTCGGGAGTATAAACTTCTCTTTATGCCTCGTTATCAAACACATGTAGTTACGAGACCATGCCAAAATGAAGGAATGAATTAGCCTTAACATATCTTATCAAAATCTTTCCAATCACCAAGTTGAACTCGCCTCTTCGCACCATAATAGACAACACCGATAATAATAATATCATTAAGTTATGAAAGGTACAACTATCGCACAACGAACGACAAGCTTATTTTGTATTAAAACGGCGAGCAACTCCTTTATAATCCTTACTTCCTCCAAATTCAATATAATACCAACAATACAAGAACGCAATAATAACAACATATATACATTATTTTCCAACCTTATATACACCATAAAATACTACAAAACTGTCAAACACACCCCAATCTCTTCATACACAAAACGATCACCGTAGTAGTGTCAAACAACCCGAAAATTTTACGATGAACGATCAGACCTCCACCCTGCATTTATGTGGTGTTTCTCCACACCATTCCTCCTCCAAAACTCCACGAAATAGTAGTAAAACATGCAGCTTAACAACAATACAAAACAATCCACAAAATAGTCAGTTACAAGTGAATAACTCGAACTCACAACTTTCGATCACTGTCCCGTGAGTTCTTACAAATGTAAAACGACTTACCATGAAATTACAGCAGACAAAATGAATGAAAGAGAGAAGTAAATTTACCTTATTTGTTGGATAACTCAGCTCATATCTTAGTTCTTCAAACTCTATGTTTTACATCCAATTAGAGCTTGAAAGGGAAAGAAAATCAATTAGGGTTTGTGAGCAAGTTTTGGGAGGATTTTTGTAGAGCTTATGTCTGGTTATTATGCCTTATTATCAGTCTAATATATGAAGGGGGGAGTGCATGATTAGCCACTAATTAGAGATGTCTTTAATCTTTAGCCACCGTTTAAAATGTATTTATTTTTTAGCCAGTACTTAATAATTTTTTCCCCGCCCGGACAAAAATACCCATGTGCTAATATTAAGGATATCATGTCCTTAACTTCATATGTTCAATGTAAATGTTAAGGACACGATGTCCTTAACTTCATGTGTGTAGTGTAAATATTAAGGACATAATGTCCTTAACTTGTATTTGCACCTTCTGTTGTTAAACTTTAGGACCTCATGTCCTTAACTTCATATGTGTAATGTAAATATTAAGGACATAGTGTGCTTAACTCCATGTGTGCAGTGTAAATGTTAAGGATATAGTGTCCTTAACTTTATGAGTGTTGTGTAAATATTAAGGACATGATGTCCTTAACTTCATAAATACTGTGTAAATATTAAGGACAAAGTGTCTTGTATTTGCACATTCCGTTGTTAAACTCAGGACATCATGTCCTTAACTTCATATGTTCAGTGTAAATATTAAGGACACGACGTCCTTAACTTCATGTGTGCAGTGTAAATGTTAAGGACATAATGTCCTTAACTTGTATTTGCACCTTCTGTCGTTAAACTTTAGGATCTCATGTCCTTAACTTCATATGTATAGTGTAAATGTTAAGGACATAGTGTCCTTAACTTTATGAGTGTTGTGTAAATATTAAGGGCATGATGTCCTTAACTTCATAAATACTGTGTAAATATTAAGGATAAAGTGTCTTGTATTTGCACCTTCCGTTGTTAAACTTTAGGACATCATGTCCTTAACTTCAAATGTTCAGTGTAAATGTTAAGGACACGACATCCTTAACTTCATGTGTGTAGTGTAAATGTTAAGGACATAATGTCCTTAACTTGTATTTGCACCTTCTGTTGTTAAACTTTAGGACCTCATGTCCTTAACTTCATATGTGTAGTGTAAATGTTAAGGACATGGTGTCCTTAACTTCATGTGTGCAGTGTAAATGTTAAGGACATAATGTCCTTAACTTTATGAGTGTTGTGTAAATATTAAGGACATGATGTCCTTAACTTCATAAATACTATGTAAATATTGAGGACAAAGTGTTTTGTATTTGCACATTCCGTTGTTAAACTTTAGGACATCATGCCCTTAACTTCAAATGTTCAGTGTAAATGTTAAGGACACGATGTCCTTAACTTCATGTGTGCAGTGTAAATGTTAAGGACATAATGTCCTTAACTTGTATTTGCACCTTTTGTTGTTAAACTTTAGGACCTCGTATCCTTAACTTCATATGTATAGTGTAAATGTTAAGGACATGGTGTCCTTAACTTCATGTGTGCAGTGTAAATGTTAAGGATATAGTGTCCTTAACTTTATGAGTGTTGTGTAAATATTAAGGACATGATGTCCTTAACTTCATAAATACTTTGTAAATATTAAGGACAAAGTGTCTTGTATTTTCACATTCCGTTGTTAAACTTTAGGACATTATGTCTTTAACTTCAAATGTTCAGTGTAAATGTTAAGGACACGACGTCCTTAACTTCATGTATGTAGTGTAAATATTAAGGACATAATGTCCTTAACTTTATGAGTGTTGTGTAAAGATTAAGGATATGGTGTCCTTAACTTCATGAATGTTGTGTAAATATTAAAGACAAAGTGTCATGTATTTGCACCTTCCATTGTTAAACTTTAGGACATCATGTCCTTAATTTCATATATGTAGTGTAAATGTTAAGGACACGACGTCCTTAACTTCATGTGTGCAGTGTAAATATTAAGGACACTATGTCCTTAATATTTACACAACACTCATGAAGAAAGGGTAACAAAGTCTTTTCGTATTAATTTTAATAGAGTAGTGGCTATTTGTGCTCAGCATTAAAAATACTGGATAAAAACTAAATACCATGTTAAAAAATAGTTATCCCACGCCATTTTAAAGGCCTCTTTGGACGACCCGAACTGGTCCATTTTTGGACGACCCGAACTGGCCTATTTTTGGATTCTCATTTAAGCAAGTAGGTGACAGTCTGCGCAGTCTCGTAAAAATGCCTATATCTCTCTACTCCGATATCGTATTGACAAATGGTTTAATGCACTAGAAAATAGACTCATAGATCTTCAATTTGATGGGTGGAACACCCCATAACTCTAAGGTCCCGTTTGGCCATGAGTTTTGCCAAAATAAATTTGGGATTTATTTGGCAAACACATATTTGGCCATAGATTTTGCCCATATTTTGGCAAGATCCCAAATCCCAAAAATTACCTCAATTGCTGATTTTGGGCAAAAACATGACCATTATATTTTTTAAATATTACCCCAGACTTTTATAGTTTGTAAAAGAGCCCACATTTAAATAATCACCTCAATTTCTGCTCTTGTTCCTGCTTTTTTCTTTGTATCTGCTCTCGAAAGAAACTGAGATTGATATCTACTCTGAGGAAGCTGTGACTACCCACTTGCACTTTGTCTTGCAAAAACATGATTTAGCTGACGAAAATTTTTCACCAGCAATGCCTTTCTTGCTTAACCCCAACTTTCGCAAGATATTCGTTCATATGACCGAAAAAAATCAAGTTGAATGGTTTAACGACTTAAAGAAAAATTGAGCTAACTGTTATTTTTATTTTGTTATGTTGTACTCTAATGCATGAAACGCTGATGCTAATTATTTTAGTTGTACGTTGTGGTGTAGGCATGATTATAATATGAGTAATGACTTCCTATGTGTAATATGAGTAATGACTTCCTATGTGTAATCTGAGTAATGAAGGTTATGTATATACAAGATAACAAGTTTGTTTGTTTGGTACTATTGGGTATTTGTGATAGATTTTTGAGCTTGTACCCATAAGTCACGTTTCATATTTTTTCAAATAAAAAGTGAAATATGTTTTGAAAAATCATGTCCAAACACATTTTCATCTTCAAATCAAACTTCACCCAAATCAGAATTTTCAAAACAAATTTGGGAATCTATGGCCAAACGATAGCTAAGTATATTGGGAGAAAATCACAATTACATTTGACCCAAAATTTCAGTAAAACTTATGAACGTAACTTATGGTGACTTTCATCGACTTTTGTTTCACCACTCGCTTGACTTCAAAACACAACACACGACTAACATAACTCATAACATAACCTGCTTATCATGTTAAACACACTGGTCTCACCACAAAAGTACATGTTATAACATTCCCAACTTGTCGACTTTCGACGAAACATTATTTTCTTCAATTCCTTTAGCTTGTGAACCTTCCAACTCTCTTTGTACTTGTTGTCCATGATCTTCAATATAGAGGCGCCGATGATGGTTCGGGAGAGAGAGAGTGTAGACGAGTTTATGTGATTGGGGGTACTTTAACAACTTGTTTGGATGGGTTGTTACATGTATCGTATTGTTACTTTAAATACAATATTTGTTTTGATTGCTACTTAAATTTTATTGTATCGTATCGTTAAATACGTTATTACGTAACGACGAAAAATGCCACTTTATGTAACAACATATTTGGTGTGGTGGCGTCGTTACTTTGCCTTTTTCTCTCATTTTGCCCCCTTTTTATTATTAAATAATCATATTTTATCCCTTACCATATTTTTTTATATAATATTTCTACTTCGTATCTAATATTTTCTTAGTAATGTTGCAAGTTTATTTTTCATATTTTTGGTATGTGACATCATGAAATGACGACAAACGATACAATCTATCCAAATATTATATTAATAAAAAATACAATACATTATGAAACGACATGTAACAATCATCCAAACAATACAAAAATGCTTCTGCTTTTATTTTTAGAAATAAACTATTTTTTTCGACTTTTCAGAAATTACTTGTACTTACTCCCAAAAGTACTTTTTTACCAAAAAAATAAAAATAAAAATAAAAACTTCGCCAAACAGGTTCTAACACAAAAAGAGTTGCAAAAAGTTGACTAAATATATACGGTCAATGCGGCAATTGTTGGACTCCCATTTTATAAACCGGCCGAATTCCATTCCCGACGATGGCTATCCCTACACCACCGTCGAGCTCCGCCACTGCAGGTCGCTATCAGAGCCATAAGAGATCGTTAGGTTTCTTCGCAAATGCAATGAAGAGGAAAAACAGCTTCATACAATTCTTCGCCATGACAGGAATCCTTCTTCTTAGCGTACGATCGCTTGGGCAAAAGTACCGCATAAATGATCTGATGGAGGATAACGCTTCGTTAAAGGAAGAACAAGAAGGCCTTGTTTTAAGAATGAATAATATCAAGCAAAGCCTCTTTGCTGAAGCTGCTGTGGAGCCCACTGGTACTTTTGCTGCACGCCTTCAATGCCTCTTTGGTGATGAGTGATGACAGTTGAAAACAGTTGAGTAGTGTTGTTCTACCTGAGTTTATATTTCATATACATCTGATATATGATGTTCAATTATTAACAGAATTTATGGATTTTAGGATTTAGGAGTATTGTAGACTGACATAGAGTGTTAAACGTGAAGATTTTTGTCTTCACATATTTCAAAATTTATGAGAGTTTATGTTTTATGCATTGACGGTGTAAAAAATATTACACAATTAGGTTAGTTAAAAGGTAACTGCAGGTAATAAGCACTAATTGGTAACATATAATAAATGATAAGTAACCACTTGTAGCAGATTAAATTACACTGATGGTGTAAAATTTCAGACTCAATTCCTTTTATTTTAAGCATTTGTTCGATGGTATTGTATTGTTCATTGTTCAAGAAATGCTATGGAAACACTTATGCATAATTCTAGCAGGTGATCGCAACAACAGGTGATTTTAAAAGGAATACCAGAGAGTGGCAACATTCTAAAATGATCATCAGGTTGGCTATGGAGATGAAAAGCAATAACAGTAACACGTAAGAAAGGCTCGATACTGTGAAAAGTGGAAGAAAAGTGTGGACACAACAATAACTACTAGCAGTCTAGGATACAACCCTATTAGACTAGCCTCTCACCCAGTACGAAGTAGAAAAGAGCTCCACTACCTCCTAACCTACCACCCTAATGCTCGACCTCCACACCTTCCTATCAAGGGCCATGTCCTCAGAAATCTGAAGCCTCGCCATGTCCTGCCTGATCACCTCTCCCCAATACTTCTTGGGCCGCCCTCTACCTTTTCTCATGCTCGCCAAAGCCAACCGCTCACATCTCCTTACTGGGGCATTCAAGCTTCTCCTCTGTACGTGCCCGAACCATCTGAGCCTAGCTTCCCGCATCTTTTATTTGAAGCCTCCAACATTAACTCTCATCGTAGTTGATGATTACGTTTTGTTATAAGATTGTCAGCCGTACCATGGTCAATTCGATATGTAGTTAACAACAATAGACCCCCAGTGTAGTCCCACAAGTGGGGTCTGGGAAGGGTAGAGTGTACACAGACCTTACCCCTGCTTTTAAAAGGCAGAGAGGCTGTTTTCGGTAGATCCTCGGTTCACCGTGGAAAAGGGAAGGGGCAACGACAAACAAACCAATTTGACAACTAAAGCGAAAATACAAAACTAACACTAAGTAATGCAAACAGAAAATCGAAACTAGACAACAATAAGAAATGTAGTTAAAATTTTGAAATTATGCACTTTTGGCCGAGTTTAGGTATGCACTCTCCGTATCTATCCGTTTGTCTGGACTCTGGGCCTTCAAGCATGTTGATGGTTTTGATTTTGTTGGAAATTTATCCTCCATCCAAGTTTCTGGTTAGCAGGAGAAAAATTGGATAAGAGGTTGAAAGATCCCTTCTGACACGAGGCGTCATTAGTTTTGAATTGGCCATAGAGAGTGGCAACATTTGTTGTGACTATTATGAATCACCACTTGATTTGATAATATAAAAGTGTATTAACTTGTTTTAACATTACTATGAGTTGTATGAGAAAGCATTATACTGCTCTCTTAGATTTTGACTTATTGCTGTGTCTTCCATTTTGACTTAAATGCCTTTCTGCTGAAGCCTTTTTTCCCATTTAGTATTCCACTTTCTGGTCAAATCATTCTACAGATTGTTGCATCTTATTCATATGCATGTTGTTCCCCTTTTCTATCCCTTAATAGTATTATCCTATTTTATGTGCTTCCCACCTCGATTCTTGCTGCCCATTTTAATTGCCGTAGTTTAGTTAGGATTAGTGTAATTGTTTTGTCAAGACATTTTACATTTTAATCTTCTTGTCCAATCCCATATTGTCCCATAAAATATGGTAGCGATAACACAAAAAGAAATGCAAAAGATTTACAAAAGCTTTTTGTCTATCCTCAGTCCTAGAGCTCTTATTGCTGACTACTGTTGTATTAAGACAGTTTGAGTTATTTTTTTGTATTGTTTAAGCTTATTAAATGCACCAGTAATTTTTAATCCTCCTAGTAGATTCCGTAGTGTATGGTCCTCTCTCTCTCTCTTTCTCTCCCCTTTTCTTTTTTCCCCTTTTTATGTTGTGATGGTTTCACTTCCATGTTATACATCCCTTAAGTAACAGTTGCTGTCCTTGGTTAACTGTTTCTAGCTGTATGACTACTGCAATGTCCACTCTCTTTCTTTGCATTAATTGGTGTTAAAGGCTATTACCTTTTGGGTCATCTTTGATGTATGCAGTTTGTTGTTTCTGCACGGTGGAGTAGGCACGAGAGAGGAAGGAACTATGTGAGCTTAGGTTTTAGAATTTGCTATGACATATTTAGTACTGTATCCTTCATTGTTGAAAGCCTATGGATCATATTTGGTTTTAAACATAGGTCAGATAAATTTGATTTCAAAAGAGCATGATCTTTGATTACTCTGGGAACTGGATTAAACTTCAATAGTTTGAAGGCATCTTAGGGTAGCAGAGATTCATGTAACTTGTGCCTCTGAGAATCATTTTGAACATTTTTTTTACCAGCTATTCAAGACAAAAATGGTGACGGTCAACAGTGGATTGGAGCATAATTTCACGATCCTTGAGGGGGTTGGTGTTGACGTGTAGTAAGGTTTTGGAAGTACAGTGGTCATTTTTGCTTGAAATCCAGAATTTGTCTTGAAATAATGATATGGTATTCCCAAGGAATGTGAAATCTGGGGATTCCACTACTGGAGTTGTTCTCTAGGGACATGTTCTATTTGAGTGAGCTATAATGATTCAAGACATCTGCCAATTGGCATACTTCTTTAATCTCGCAACTCGTTTAAAGAACACAGAGAAACTATATTCTATTTTCTGGACATTGAAAGGTCTATCATCAAATTTAAACGATGCAAATAATCTATTGGTAGAAGCTGAGAAATATATTTTGCAGCTGATTGGGACTATGTTATGTGGTTTTCTAGATGATGTATCGTGAAAGATAATCGATCTCTGTGTTGGTAGGTGAATAAATATTCAAATTGAAGTTTCCATCTTGCAAGTTAATTTTACTCAAGGGAGTAAAATAAGTTTATGAAGATTTACTTTTAGGTATTGCAGATGTAATGATAATTAGTTTGAAATTTTAATTTTGTTGACTATTTTCTGGTATCACGGATTTAAGTTTGGGGGTGGTAATGTCACGTCTGGAATGCACATTCAGCTCAGTCAAACTAAAGCAGAATCATTCATAAATATCTGCTACTTATCATCATTCATAATATGCAGTTAATTCTTGACTAAGATTAGAATTGTTTTTTGTCTATCTTCAGTCTGAGAGCTCTTGTTGCCGAATGCCGATTACTGTTGTATTATGACAGTTTGAGTTGTTTTTTGTATTGTTGAAGCTTATTGAATGCGCCAATAATTTTTAATCCTCCTAGTAGACTCCGTAGTGTATGGTCCTCCCCCCCTCCCCCCCCTCTTGTTTTCCCTTTTCATGTAGTGATGGTTTCACTTTCATTTACGAAGCCAAGGAAAAATCGGAATCAATCTCTCTACATTCCTTAGATAGGGGTAAACTCTACGTACATAATACTCTCCCCACTCACGTGTGGGATTAAACTGGTTTTTTGTCCAAATTGTAGTTGTTGGTTTCACTTTATACGTCCCTAAAGTAACCCCTAAAGTAACAGTTGCTGTCCTGGCTCAGCTGTTTCTAGCTCTATGACTACTGCAGTGTTCACTCTCTTTCTTTGCATTAGTTGGTGTTGAATGCTGTTACCTTTTGGGTCATCTTTTATGTATGCAGATTTCTGCACGTTGAAATAGGTGTGACATGCGAGAGAGTAAGGAACTATGTAAGATTAGGTTTTTAGAACTCCGCCACTCATTGGCGAGGGGAGTCAAATGACACCCCTTAGTCGGAAAATTATACCGCGTAGATAGGTTAAATATTTTATTTTTATGTATATATACTCTGTGTTGACTCCCCTTCATTTTTTTATATGCTTACTTTGTTGCGGAAGCCAAATGTATATAGTGTGAATGAGTCACAACTACTATACCAAAAATTATGACAACCACTAAATAATAAACAAGACAATAAGACAACAATAAAAGAACACCAGAATTTATGAGGTTCGGCCAATTTTGCCTACTTCCTCGGACACAATCAATATTTTATTCCACTCTAAAATTACAAGTGAAATAATACTAAAGAGAGAAGATACAAATGCCTTAAGAAGATAACAAAGGCAAATGAGAGGTGTACTTAAATCCTAAACATTAGGCCTCCTTTTATAGGGTGAAATTCCCATTCAAAATTGTCATCCACCGATGTGGGACTTTTGACAATTTCAACAAATCTCCACCTTGGCAAAATTCCACATCTTCAATTTTCTCTCAATAACAAATTTTGGTTGTGTCTTCATCTTCAATCTTTAGTGTTCAACAATGTTGATCAAATCCAAACAATGTTGAAACTTGACCGCAGTCACCACTTTTGTCAGCATATCAGCAGGGTTCTCCGTAGTATGAATTTTCTTCACCGTGACTCCACCTTCTTCTATGATTTCTCGTACGAAATGATACCGAACATCAATGTGCTTCGTCCTTGCATGATAAACTTGGTTCTTCGCTAATTGAATAGCACTTTGACTATCACAAAAAATTGTAATATTTTTTTGTTCAATACCAAGCTCCTTTAGCAACCCCTGAAGCCAAATTGCCTCCTTCACAGCCTCCGTAATAGCCATGTACTCTGCCTCTGTTGTAGACAAAGCAACTGTTGACTGCAAAGTAGACTTCCAACTAACTGGTGCCTTTGCAAAAGTAAACACATAACCAGTAGTTGACCTTCGTTTGTCCAGATCACCCGCAAAATCTGAGTCACAATATCCAACTACAGACCGATTGTCTTCCTGCTCAAAAATTAACCCAATATCTACAGTACTATGAATATACCGTAGAATCCATTTTACAGCTTGCCAATGCTCCTTTCCTGGATTATGCATATATCTGCTAATAACTCCAACAGCTTGTGAAATGTCAGGTCTCGTACAAACTATTGCATACATCAAGCTACCAACAACATTTGCGTATGGTACCCTTGACATATACTCATGTTCAGTTTCATCCTTTGGCGACATAGTAGTACTTAGCTTAAAATGGGGAGCAAGTGGCGTACTAATTGGCTTAGTCTTCTTATCTATGCCAAAACGCTGTAGTACTCTCTTCAAATATTCTTTCTGAGATAAACAGAGTTTCTTTGAACGTCTATCTCTTATTATCTCCATGCCAAGAATTTTCTTTGCCTCACCCAGATCCTTCATCTCGAACTCCTCCTTCAGTTGAATCTTCAACTTATCAATTTCTTCCGAATTCTTGGAAGTTATCAACATATCATCAACATATAGGAGAAGATATACAAAGGAACCATCATTAAGTTTGCGCAAATACACACAATGATCGTATTTGCTTCTCTTGTACCCTTGCCGCAACATAAACTTGTCAAATCGCTTGTACCATTGTCTAGAAGATTGTTTCAATCCGTACAATGATTTTTCAAGTTTGCATACCATATTTTCTTTTCCAGCAACTTTGAATCCTTCTGGCTGAGTCATGTAGATTTCCTCCTCCAAGTTTCCATGTAAAAACGCAGTTTTTACATCCATCTAAACTAGTTCCAAATCCAACTGTGCTACCAAAGCCAACATAATTCTAATGGAGGAATGTTTTACAACTGGAGAAAATACTTCATTGTAATCAATTCCCTCCTTTTGAGCATATCCTTTGGCCACCAATCTTGCTTTGTAGCGAACATCTTCTTGGTTAGGAAATCCTTCTTTCTTTGCAAATACCCATTTGCACCCAATTGCTTTCTTTCCTTCGGGAGATTGGCCAATTTCCATGTATGATTCTGATGAAGGGACTGCATTTCTTCATTCATGGCAATCCTCCACTTATCTTCTTCTGAACTTTGGATTGCATCTTTATAAGTGGTAGGAACACCATCAGCTACAATTGAGGTTGCACAAGCAACCGTCTCTATGAGACGAACATGTTTCGTTATTGTCCTTTTTGGCCTGTTGGTTGCTATTGATTCAAGTTGTTGTCGAGGTTCCTGAGTTGGAATCTCCCTCTTTACTGGCTCTTCTTCTAGAGGGTAATCTTCATTTGTTTTCTCCTCTGCTTCTTGCGTAGGAAAAATAAATTTTTCCTCAAACTCCACCTGCTTTGATGCACCACTAGTTTGTTTGACATCTTCAACTGTCACCTTATCTGTTATGGCAGATTCATCAAAGGTAACATCTCTGCTGAATATAATATTCCTTGTCTCTGTTAAGCGGTATCGTTTGATTCCAGAAGTAATCCCCATAAATATAGTCTTCTTTGCTCTCGGATCCAATTTTGACTCTTTCACATGATAGTATGCAATTGAGCCAAACACATGCAAAGAGTCATAATCTACAGCAGGTTTTCCATACCATTTTTCAAATGGTGTCTTGCCATCAATGGCAGTAGATGGTAGACGATTAATGAGGTGGCATGTATATGTAATTACCTCAGCCCAAAATTCTTTGCCCAAGCCAGCATTGGACAACATATACCGTACCTTCTCCAGTAAAGTCCGGTTCATACGTTCTGCCACTCCATTCTGTTGTGGTGTATGTCTGACAGTGAAGTGTCGGACGATACCATCATTTTCACAGACCTTATTGAAATGATCATTTTTGTATTCACCTCCATTGTCTGTGCGAATACACTTGATCCTCCTGCCTGTTTGATTCTCCACCATCGTCTTCCATTTGAGAAAAATTTCCAACACTTCATCTTTCCTCTTCATTGTATACACCCACACTCTTCGGGAAAAATCATCAACAAAGGTTACAAAATAGTGCTTCCCACCCAATGAAGGTATTTTGGAAGAACCCCAAACATCAGAGTGTGCATAATCCAAAATGCCTTTAGTATTATGGATCGATGTACCAAATTTAACCCTTGTCTGTTTCCCTTTGACACAATGCTCGCAAAACTCCAAGTTGCAAGTCTTTACGTCTTTTAACAATCCTTGATTAGATAGAGCTTTCAAGGATTTCCCTCCAGCATGTCCCAAGCGCATGTGCCATAGCCTGGTTGCTTCTGCCTCTTTGTCATCATTGGATGTCACTGTCGCTATCCCAATAACTGTACTACCACGATAGCGGTACATGTTATTGTTCTTCTGATTGGCCTTCATTACCACTAGTGCACCGGAGCATATTCTCATCACTCCATTTTCTGCAAAGATTTTGAACCCTTTTGATTCTAGGGCTCCCACAGATATGAGATTCTTCTTCAAACCCGGTACATATCGAACATCTGTTAATGTTCTGATCATTCCATCATGGCTCCTTAATCTTATTGAACCAATGCCATATGAGGTAAGAGGGCTGTTATCTGCTGTGTGGATGACTCCATATTCTCCTTCTTGAAAATTCACGAACCAGTCCTTGTTGGGACACATATGATAGCTACAAGCCGAGTCCATCAACCATATGTCTGATGATGTTGATAACTCTGTTGTAACTAATGAGAAGTCTGAATCATCACAATCAGCTACATTTGAATCCATAATGGCCTTTCCATTGTTATGTCTGGCCTTATTCTTCAACTTCGGACAGTCTTTCTTCCAGTGCCCCTTTTCTCGACAAAAGGCACATTCATCTTTGCTGGGTCTAGATCTCGACTTGGATCTTCCCTTCTTAGTCCTCGTTTGATTTTGAGGACGACCCCTCACAATTAGTGCTTCTCCTTCTCCGCCCTTCTGTTTTTCTCCCTTTCTTTGTTCATAACTGTACAAAGCCGAACAAACTTCTCTGAGAGAAATTTCGTCATTTCCATGGAGTAGAGTAGTTTCAAGGTGCTCGTACTCATTAGGAAGTGACCCCAACAACATCAAGGCCAAGTCACCGTCATCAAAAGTTGCATCCATATTTTGCAAATCTGTGACCAACTTATTGAAACTGGTGATATGTTCATTCATTGTGGTACCAGGAACATAGGTGAAGCGAAACCGTCTCTTCTTCATGTACAATTTATTTTGACTGTTTTTCTTCAAAAATTTATCCTCCAATGCTTTTCATAATTTACTTGCAGAAGTTTTCTTTGTGTATGGATATTTCTGCTCTCTAGCAAGGTAGGATCGAATGGTACCGCAAGCAACACGATTGATAATTTTTCAATCTTCTTCTCCAATAACATCTGGCTTCTTTTCTTCAATGGCAAGATCTAGCCCTTGTTGAAAAAGAACATCTAGAACCTCGCCTTGCCACATCCCAAAATGTCCTGACCCGTCAAAAATTTTTACTGCAAATTTCGCATTTAACACAATTCTTATCATAAGCGAAGATGCCAACGATGACGTATTATTGACACTTGATGTAGATTCTTCTTGTTTATCGTCTCCCATTTTGACACAAATATTATTTAGTAGCTGACGACACAAATCAAGATTATTTCCTTTCTGGTGTGGAAGATCAGACTAAGCTGCAACCACAGAGCATACTCAGGCAGAACCTTGACTCAGTTACCAAGATAGATCTTTTCTGATGTGGAAGATCAGACTATACTGTAACCACAGAGCATACTTAGACAGTACCTTGGCTCTGATACCAGTTGTTGCGGAAGCCAAATGTATATAGTGTGAATGAGTCATAACTACTATACCAAAAATTATGACAACTACTAAATAATAAACAAGACAATAAGACAACAATAAAAGAACACCAGAATTTACGAGGTTTGGCCAATTTTGCCTACTTCCCCGGACACAATTAATATTTTATTCCACTCTAAAATTACAAGTGAAATAATACTAAAGAGAGAAGATACAAATGCCTTAAGAAGATAACAAAGGCAAATGAGAGGTGTACTTAAATCCTAAACATTAGGCTTCCTTTTATAGAGTGAAATTTCTATTCAAAATTGTCATCCACCGATGTGGGACTTTTTGACAATTTTAACATACTTATTTATATTTTGACCCCCCTTAGAAAAATTCTGGCTCGGCCACTAATTTGCTGTGATATATTTAGTACTGTATACTTCATTGTTGAAAGCCAATGGATCATATTTGGTTTAAAACATAGGTCAGCAAAATTTGATTTTAAAAGAGCATGATCTTTAATTGCTCTGAGAACTGGATTAAACTTCAATAGTTGGAAGGCATCTTTTTCTTTTGACGGCCTGAGGGTAGCAGAGATTCATGTGACTTGTGCCTCTGAGAATTATTTTGAACATTTTTTTACCAGCTATACAACAATAACAACAACCCAATATAATCTCACCAGTGGGGATAATTTACTAGTGGGATTTGGGGAGGGTAGTGTGTACGCAAACCTTACCCCTACCTTGGGGTAGAGAGGCTATTTCTGATAGACCCTTAGCTCCCTCCTTCCAAGAATTCTCCACCTTGCTCTTGGGATGATTCGAACTCATAACCTCTTAGTTAAAAGTGAAGGGTGCTCACCATTAGACCAACTCAATCTTGTCATAGCATAATTTCACGATCCTTGAAGGGGTTGGTGTTGAAGTACATTTGTCATTTTGCTTGGGTTGGGACTATAACTAGCTGAAACAAAATAAGTCAATTTTTTAAGGACATTTTAGTAAATCAAACACAAGCATCATGTCAATTCGGATGTTGTTCTTAGTGCTGAATTTGCAAGTACTACTATAATGTTTTTTTCCTTTGGCTATCTAAGCATGAGTCCAAAATCTTTCATTTTCATTGCCATGTTCTTTTTTTCTCTCACATGGACACGAAAATGGCCACTGATTGCGCAATTTGGGTCCTAGTATTATCAAAACATTGACTGGTTCCACATCTACTAATGTGTATCTCTGTTAAAAAAGAAAGGAATGTGTATCTCTGTTTCTTATTTCCTACCTTTGCCGTTACAGCAAAGCAAACATGTGTATTTCTTTCAAGTTTCAATTCCTTTAATTTTTAATTATTTTGATCATTAGTCATTAAGCTTTCCGAAGGAGAGCCTTGGCATAACTAGGTAAAGTTGTTATCACGTGATCAGAAAGTCACGGGTTTGAATTGTGGAAACCGTCTCTTGTAGAAATGCAGGATAAGTCTGCATACAATAGATCTACTTTTATAGTCTGGCCCTTCCCCGAATCCCATATATAGCGGGAGCTTAGTGCATCGGGCTGTATTTTTATCAGGAATAAGGCTAAAAAACTCATGGTGTCTGCAATTATTGCACATGCATTAAGTGGCATTTGCAAATTTGGCCATTTTATAAAGGGGCACTACAATACAGTTAGCTAGTTAAGTTTCTAGGATGTTGCCTTACCTTGAAAGTCTCTACAAAATCAATACCACGGCCAACTGTTTGCAAATCATTGTACATACTTATGTTCTCTCCTTTTTTATTTTTCTTGCCTTTTGCAATTAAAGGAAGTTTAAGACATTCTTTTCCTTTATGAACCTTTTGTATTTAAAATAAAATCTTCAACTAGAATGTTTCTTATGCCTTCTCCTAATTAATTCACCATATGATGTGATGTATTTTCATCGTAAACTTTCTAGTTTCTGCTATGTAATTTGCTTAATTCTCCTCTTTCTCACAGCCACAAGAAAAAGACCCCTTATTTTGCTTGATTTCGTTATGCAATCTTTTATATGTTGACAGTCACAGATCCATCTGTCGTATTAATGGTATTGAAACATAACTCCCGTTTGACCATAAATTTTGGCTATTTTCTTTTTAAACACTGTTTGTTCATTGAATTGATTTTTTTTTTCAAGTTCTCAAAAATTAGTTTAGGGCAGTTTTTGGGTGAAAATATTTTTTCCACTCACAAAACTTTAACTTTTTTTCAAATAAAATACATGTTCAAATACAACTTTAACTTCTAAAAATTATTTTTCAACACAACTTCAAAATTTTTTTTTTTAAATTCAACCAAATCTATGTCCAAAGCTCGGTTTAAAGAAAGTATTTGTCCATAGCATAACGTGCACTTTAAGTTCAACATTTTGGAATAACTAGAAGTATTTCTTTTTATGGGGATGGAGTTGGGCGGTTAATATTCAAAACATAAACTTTACGTCTTTACCTATCATGCGAACACGTACAGATTCATTTTATTAAAAAATCAACATTTGGCTGAATAGAAAGACAAAATCCATTTCATGTATTCATTTTTTCAATACATTCACCACGTGATTAGAATATAGTTACTATCTCTGTGTGTCTTTGGGTATTTTTAGTGTTTTCTTACAGTGACATCGTATGTCAATGCGTGAACTTTACATGTACAAAGTTCAACGTCAAATCTCTGTCCCTGCTTTTCAGGTAAAAGGTTTCTTAACTAGGAAATACCTTCAATTTGGCCAAACTTTTTTGGTGGCCAAATTTTTTTTTTTGGTTGTTAAAAGTATTTTTTTTCTTCTCAAAGTTAAGTTGTTTGGAGCCTTTTCAAGGAAAAAATATATATTTTTGAGCAGAATCAGAAACAGTTTTTGAGAAGTAGAAAAAAATAGTTTCTCTAAAAAAAAAAATACTTTTTTGAAAAGTACTTTTGAGAAAAATATACGTAGAAACACTTTTTAAAAGCTTGGCCAAACACTAATTGTTGCTCAAAAGTGCTTTCCAAATTAATTAGCAAAACATAAACTATTTCTCACAAAAAGTATTTTTTTAAAAATACTTTCGAAAAAAAATATTTATCAAAATAAACAGATTTTAAAAGCGTGGCGAAACAAGCTATTAATTGGACTCAAATTCTTCACATGTATTCAGTCTTTGGCATGCGGGCAATAGTAAAATCGCAAGAATCTAAATTTTTATACGGGTAAAACGTATTATCACAGTCATATCATTTATAAACCAAAAAGAATGATCATACTCCCTCCGGTTCCAAAAAAAAAGTGACCACTTAGCCCTTTTTTTGTTGGTTCAAAATAAGAGTCCACTTATCAAATCAAGAAAAGAATTAACCTTATTTTTTCAGAATTACCTTTATCGACGTATTCTTAATAGTCTTTTAAATTACTATAATTTTCTATGATATTATTAAACATGAAATTAATTAGGGATAATTCAGTCGAATTACCTAATTTTTTTAAGAGTTAGTATTTTTTTAAGGAGTGTGTAGATGGTTAAGTAGACACTTATTTTGAATTGGAGGGAGTACATCGTAAAAACGATCAAATACACTATAGTACATACTGATGTGATTAGGTTTTTCTTGAGTCGAGAGTCTATCGAAAATATCCTTTCTACTTTCAATAAGGTAGGGTTAATGTCTGCGAACATGCTACCTTATCCATACTCTATTTATAATATTACACTGGGTATGTTGTTGTACACTACCGTACATTGTCAAAGACTACTCCCACAAATGTATTATTCCATCTATTTCAAATTAGATGATGTACTTTTCTTTTTATTCTGTTTCAAAATAAATGGTACATTTCTAAATTTGAAAATAATTCAACTTTAAACTCTTCATTTTACCCTCAATGAAAAATTTTTATGACCGCAAAAATATTATGGTCCCGTAAAACTTTTATCCCTTAAACTTTTAAGACCACAAATTTAAAATTTTTTTTTTTTAAATTTCGTGCCAAGATGCTATACCAATAAAACTACTCCCAGTAAACTTGGATTTAATAATTGTTGACTTAAATTCTGTGATCTAAATATTATTGGAGAGAAAATGGCAGCTGGAAGCGGCTGGACTGGGGTGAGTTAAATGAGGTGTTTTAAGTCAGAAAGGAAAGTAAAAGGAAAAGAGCAAATGTGCAATCAATCATCGAAAAGTGAGATGTGTTTTAACTCATCACATGCACTTTCCTATGACTACATCCATCGCACTTTGCTTCTCCTTTCTTTCCAAACTCCACAACCAAATGTGGTTCCAAAATAGAAAAAAAGGGAAAAATCAACTACACATAACATTAATTGTCAAATTAATGTGATGGGTAATTTGATAGCGTGTATAAGAATAGTGCTGAATATGATGTATTAGTTGTGCTAGCATTAGTTATACTGGCATTAGTTATGCTTAAATAATTTATATCCATTATTTGATTTGATGTATTAAAGCATTGCACAATTTCTAAAAGAATTGTTTGTTTACAAAAATACCCTCATAACTAATCCATCACTTTATTTTTTCAAAAGAAACATATGCTTAAGAATGTTTTTATATGAACAAGGTTTTAAAAAAATTATTTGATTTGTCTACATATATTGTAGTATAGAACTAAATATTTATTTATAAAAAAGAAAATATGCTAAGTATTTATTTATTTACTAGGGATATACTTTTATTTTTCACTTTCTTGGATTATTTCAAACTCGCATTAATATAATAATATATTTTAATCAATCATAAATTTTGTAGGATAATTTTATCTTTAACTAAGCTAATGCATGCATTAAAACTCATTGCATTGTTAATACCATGGTTTCGTATGCATTAGTTATGCATAGAATAATTCCAAATAAGGTGTATAACTAATGTTTGCATAACTAATGCATAAGTTCAAAAGGTGTACCAAACAAGGTATTATGAATATACAAAGCTAATGCATGCAATATTTTATCTAATGCATCCTACCAAACGACCCCGAAAGTACCACCATTACCATACCAATAACAGTTGTGATATAGTGATAATTATTCTTTCATCCTTAATAAAAGGTCTCAATTTGAGTCATAAGCATGCAATCACTTTTATTAGGGAGCACTTTACTTCTTATTGTACGATTTTCTGATGCAAATCCAAATTGCAACAATATAATTACCAACACCGATGGGAAATAGGAAAAAATTAGAGCGAATGTAATTTGAAAGATAACACTTAGCCACGAGATTCGATTCGAAAACTACAGGTTATGTACTTGCCTCATTTAGATGTTTAGTTTTATCAAATCAAAATTAGTAGGACATTTTAAACTTTCACTCAATTGTGAATATAATTATTTCCTTAAAAAATAATATTGTTTGAATCGGTTTGTGCGTATATCAGTAACTATTTACTGGATAAATGTGGCCTCTTACTATCACAGTTTCTGAATAAACATATATACAAACAATAACAAACACTTCAGTAATCATCTCGTACTTTTGTTTGATATAATCACATTATAAAGTCTGCAATTTTTTTTTTATCAACGCGTATGCTATTTATTTTTAACGGGTTTATGTTTAATCAAAAAGTATAACTTTCAGTTAAAACTATAGTGTTTGTGTAATAATGGGTTAAACCTAGTTAATGATAATATCTCTAGACGCAATTTCAGAATACGTGGATAATGTGGAACAGACTCAGTGGGAAATTGACAATAACATACATTAAATATTCCAAAAGTTATGAGTAATAATGGAGGTGTATATACCAATAAATGACAATAAATGACATTTAAGTAAATTAAAGAATTGTTTCACCCAATGATGAATGAACCGGATGATTGATTCTCGTGACAATGATAAGTGATAGATAAATCCTAGAATGTTCGAACTATTTTCGGATCTGATAGAAAAATGTGGAATAATATAAACAAGAATATTGATAAAAAAATAATCTTTGTATCTTTTACAAGAGAGAAAATTTTTCTTAGAATTCTGTTCTTATCCAGTGAAAATCACATGCTCCTCTTTCCTATCTTTTTCCTCTTTATATATGACATATCCCTACAAAACCTTAATAGTATGTGTGCCCAGAATATTCTTTAGAATATTTTTCCTATTATATTATTCTAAAAACTAGCCGTTATAGCCCTTTCCACTGTGCTCGACTTCGGCCATTGTTGCCATCGTGACGGCAAGCTTCGCCGTTTCTGATCGACCTCGATTGACTCATCCCTCGCTACCTCATCCTAAATGCTCGACGATAAATTTTGACCCATACAGTTTAGTTGAACTCAGACTTTTAAACATGAAACAAAAATAATGATAACAATAAACTCAGTATGAATTTATATCTGAAAATGAATAAAATTGCAATAAAATTTTGGATTTCGCAGGTAATTTCTTATTATATGTCTTTATTGAGATTTCCAAATTGTAACAGCAGACAATAAGCCGGACCAAGGAAACGAAGACAGCAGTCAGTAGTAGGCATGTGGAGGGGTCATATATTTACTACTACTGTTTTTAGTACCGTGTGGACCCCATCACCGACACATCAAACAGCCTTTTTATATAATTTCTCATATTTCTTGGTTTCCTCAGTTACAGACTTGAAGTTGTAAATTTGAAAATTTTCCACAATATTTCCCTCTCTTTTTCACGGCTACTATTCACTTAGGGCCACATTTTACTTTTTTGATAAATATTTTTTTTCAAAAGTATTTTTGGCGAGAAATAATTTATATTTGGCTAATTAATTTAGAAAACTCTTCTAAGCATCAATTAGTGTTTGACCAAGTTTTAAAAAAACGCTTCTAAGTGATTTTTTTCAAAAAAACACTTTTAGAGAGAAACTACTTTTTTCTGTTTCTCCTCAAAAATATTTTCTTCCCTTTCAAAAGTTTGGCCCAACACCTTAATTTTAGAAAAAAAATACCTTTGACCAAAAAAAAAGTATTGCTCGAATCTTATAGCCTCTTTGGCCGAATTTTTTCGAACAATAAAAAAAAGTATAAAGTTGAATTGTTTGGCCAAGCTCTTAGAAGAAAAAAATATTTTTGAGTAGAAGCAAAAGCAATTTTGGAGAAGAAAAAAAAGTAATTTTTTCTCAAAAGTACTTTTTTGAGAAAAATATTCTTAGAAATCCTTTTTAAGAACTTGGTCAAACACTAATAACTGCTCATAACCATGTTTCACATCAATTAATCAAATACAAATTATTTCTCACCAAAAGTAGTTTTGAAAAAAGCACATCTCAAATTAAGCTGCTTTTAGAAGCTTGCCAAATAATCTATTAGACATTTGATTAACGATGAAAGGATCTCGTACGTTTATCGCCATCATTCTCATGCTCAAAACTTAGATATCTAATTAATAGTGAAGAGATCTTGTTTATTTAATCATTGTCATTCTAAGGCTTGAATCTTAAACATTTGATTAAAATTAAAGTGATCTTGTCCATTTCATCATGGTCATTCTATGGTTGAAATATGTGATTAATGGTGAAGGGAATTCGTCTATTTGATCATTATCATTCTAAAGCTCGAATATTAGACATTTAAATAATCGTGAAGGGTTCTCGTCCATTTCATCATTATTATTCTGAGCCTCGTATTTTAGATATCTAATTAATGATAAAGGGATCCCGTACGTTCATCACCTTCATTCTCATGTTCAAGCCTTAGATATCTAATTAACGGTGAAAGGAACTTGTTTATTTAATCATTGTCATTCTAAAGCTCGAATCTTAGACATTTGATTAACAATCAAGTGATCTTGTCCATTTCATCATGATCATTCTAAGGTTGAAATACGTGACTAATGGTGAAGGGAGCTCGTCATTGTCATTCTAAAGCTGGAATATTAGACATCTAAATAACCGCGAAGGATTCTCGTCCAGTTTATCACTATCATTCTAAGTTAAATATCTAATTAAAATATGATAAAGAGATCTCGTCCATTTAATCACATATCTAGCGTAGCGATGTGTTAGTAGCCGCATACTGCTAGGCCAACTTGACTTTTAGTAGTAGTCTGTACCGCACTTTTAAATATACCATGCCCTTTTCATCACCTTCACTTTAATTCCCTCCAACCCACTCCCCCCCCCCCCCAACCCCTTGTTCCACAACTCACTCTTTCTTCATTTAAATCCTTCTATTTCCAGTTTATTTCTTAATATAGCAAATTTCAGTCTAACAAAAAGGGAAGAAGAAATGGTGCCGCTAAAACTCGCAGTAGCGGCATTTTTAGTGGTAGGATTAATTGCGAATACATTAGCAGAGGATCCGTATAGATTCTTCGAGTGGAATGTTACTTATGGCACTATTTATCCTCTTGGAGTTCCTCAACAGGTTGGTTTCTTTTCCTCAGTTTCTTAAAATAGAATGTGTGTGTGTGTGTGTGTGTGTGTGTTTTCTCTTCTGGATCTGGTTTTTTCGGGTTGTTTTGATCATATATGCTCATCAAATTGTGATTTTGTTTTCTGTTTGTGTAGGGAATTTTGATCAATGGCCAATTTCCTGGTCCTGATATTTACTCCGTTACTAATGACAATCTCATTATCAACGTTTTCAACAGCTTGGACGAGCCTTTTCTTCTTTCCTGGTAATTTACTAATCTTCCATTTTCTCACATTTCAAACATTAATTAAGTAATTAGTACATAATATATCATGTGTCATATTGAAAAATGCCTTGCAAAATGATAATGCTGGTCTTCAAAGTATCACGATTTGAATACATTTTGGGTCCTGAATTCCAGGGCCTGAGCTAGTGCATAGGTTTCGGATTTGGCCATTATTAATTTAAAATCTAATAACTTAAAATAATTAAAATTTCGTATCCATAAATTTTAAATTCAGTCTCCGTCTCTTAATTCAACTCCATTCCCTATATGTAAGTTTTGATATGCCTCGGGGCTTTACAATTCTCATGTCCATTCATTTCCATTGTTTTAGGTATATTGTTTTTAATTTTTTTCGATCTAGTTAGGTAGGTGTCTAGTTCTAAAGTTTCTGTAGTCAGATCTCACTCTTTAGTTAAAGGCGGTTTTAGGACGAGTTATTTAAGTTCAACTAAATTTTTTACTTTTTGCTGAAAAATAAATATATATAAAAGCATAAAATTTAAAATATATATATTCAATAAGATAGACGTATTTTCAAACCAACTGACTTTAGATCATGTATTCTTATATGTCTGTCAACCTTTTAATACGAGAGGCAGACTGGAGATTCTTAAATTAGTGGATATAAATTGTTTTGTATAGCGACTGTGCTAGTTTATGGTAATGGATATTAGTATAGATCTACATTTTTCTAAATATTGTTCAAATAAGTAAATGTGGTTAAAGTCGAAAATGGTACACTCTGCCCAAATACTAGCAAAAAAGAGTCTAGTTGGATATAAGCGAGTCTTTCGTTTTTCTTTTCATTTGATTCCTTCTCATTTAGCTGATTATTATTGCGTCATTATAAAGAAATAATTTGATTTGGGTAAACTTCAATCTCTTGTAGTTTAGTAGATTTAGTACTAGTGAATAAGTTCAAAATAGAAGAAGTGACATACAAGTTAGAACAAGTAGTAGATCTGATCTTAAAATCGATTGATTTGGTGACAATGAAATTCACTGGTGCAGAAAATTTGGTGTGGAATTAGTTATTTTGTAGTTTAGATAGGATTTGGAAGACAAGTTCACCACTTGCTTCACTGCTGGATTCAACTAACAACGAAAATAGAAAGTACCACATGGGCTTGACATCAACATTGTCGGATTATGAATTGGTTTTTGGATCTTGACTTTTGTCTAAATTTATACGCCACGCATCGTGTTTAGTGATTTTTGGCCACATTTTAGTCACTTATCCAGCTGTATAATTTTCAAATTATTTTTCATTTATACCGCCTCTTTGCCCTTACGTGGAAGGATAAGGTTGCGTATGTCCTACCCTCCCCAAACATCACTAGTAGAAATTCACTGGATTGTTTTGTTGTTGTAAACAGCGATGCAAGCAACAATGTTTTTGATCCCATAATTGAAATGTGGTGTGATCTCAAATTCGAGCCTTAAAAATATAAATTTTAATATCAGAGAGTGTTATATTCCCGTAACAACTTATTTAGCATGAATTCAGATTAATCCAGCAAGTGAATTTTTCAAATATTGGACGCTAAAGGAAAAAATAAAATTGAATAACGTGGATTTTTTCTCATTATATATGCAAAATCACATGGTTATTTTCGTCTGCTGAGCAAATGATGAGTGTTTGAAATATTAGATTGAATATAACTAGTCGGTAGATCATGTGATATCCATGTGAAAAGTTGCTGCTAATTCTGTGTCAAATACATCTTCCTCTGGTCTTTTTGAGGATTGTGCTTTTGTCCTTGAAATGTGTTGGCCATTTCAGCTCTTTTGTTTCTATTATTTTCTGACCCTACAATCTTATTAAATATTAAATATTAGATAAATCAATGCCCTTCTACTATATTACAATATTTTCTGAATTACCTTATTTAAAGATTTAAATTGACATCTTGGAACATACATGTAGGAATGGAATACAAAACAGGAGAAACTCATTTGAAGATGGAGTATACGGTACAACCTGCCCAATACCACCAGGAAGGAATTTCACATACATTTTACAAATGAAAGATCAAATAGGGAGTTATTACTATTTTCCTTCTCTTGCATTTCACAAAGCTGCTGGTGGTTTTGGAGGAATTAAAATTCTCAGCAGACCAAGAATCCCCGTCCCTTTTCCGGATCCTGCAGACGATTACACTCTCCTCATTGGAGATTGGTACAAAAAGAATCATACGGTACGAATATTTATTTTATACTGTTAACGTATAAAAAGTTAAACTCGTTAAAATGCATTTAATTCTTGTAAGTACATAGGGACACTTGTATATTGTATGTACAAATAGTTATGTGGACAAGGGGTTGTCTAATGTCTTGAGTGTCGGTAAGGTAAAGTAGTAATGTTGTTTGGCTTGTTGCATTTTTGGAATATAGTGTGCTTTTTCTCGTGGGCCATTACTTGCTTGGTCTGTCCTTGACTAAGTCTTTTATTATTGCGGGCTCCATAGGAGACATCAACAGGAAATTATACCTTTTCTTTTAATTCTCAAACCAAACTTCTTATACTGAGTTAATATGATTGAGCAGAGTCAAAAAGATGTAAATCTCTACAATTACTTTAAACACAAAAAGAAGTATGGTTTTGTAATGTTCATCTGATCCTAGACTTGTCAACTAAGTTATAACTTCCAATACTTAAGGGCTAGGGTTATTGTTTTGGAAAAAGAAATGTAGATATATAAGTCTGAGTTGAGTTAAATCAAATAAAAATATAGCCATTGTTCAGTGATAGAAACTACAACAACCACAACAGCTATTCCTTAGTTATAAATAAGTTGTCGTCTATATGAATTCTCAATTCCTATTTAACCTCAACTCATGTTATCACAATACCAAATTAAATAAAGTGAAAAAATAAGTTACATATAATTCCACAAGTCTGAGGAGGATAGTGAGTACGCATACCTTACCCCTACAGTGAAGGTAGAGAGGTTGTTTCCAGTAGACCCTCTGCACGAGGAAAAATTCAGTGATAGAAACTCAAAATTATTATTTGAATATCCTATTATACAGGCCTTGAAAGCAATTCTTGATGGAGGAAAGAAGTTGCCTTTCCCTGATGGCATTCTTATCAATGGACGTGGACCTAATGGTGTTTCTTTCACAGTTGAGCAAGGTAAAAAAATTTGATGAATATTGGTTACTAAAATCTGTGAAAATTCATAGCCTAATGTTATCGCATTTCTGAAAAATCTAACATTGAGTTTTTCTTATAACAGGGAAAACTTATAGACTGAGGATATCCAATGTTGGATTACAAAATTCACTTAACTTCCGTATTGAAGGACACAGGATGAAATTAGTTGAAGTAGAGGGAACGCACACATTGCAAACTACCTATTCCTCACTTGATGTTCATGTTGGGCAAACCTACTCTGTCCTCATTACAGCTGATCAAGAAGCTAAAGACCACTACATTGTTGTTTCGTCGCGTTTTACATCTCAAGTCCTGACCACCACCGGTGTACTTCACTATAGCAACTCTAACACCCCCGTCTCCGGTCCTCCTCCTGGTGGTCCTACCATCCAAATTGATTGGTCCCTTAACCAAGCCCGCTCTATCAGGTATGGCCAACTTCCACTGAGCCTATATGTGGAAGCTGTTTGGCTTAGCTGATTAAAAGTAGCTGATAAACATTAACTGTTCGTATAACCTGGTTATTGATTATGTATTTTAGGACAAACTTGTCAGCAAGTGGACCAAGGCCAAATCCACAAGGTTCATACCATTATGGTATGATCAACACAACCCGAACCATCAGACTTGCTAGCTCAGCTGGTCAAGTGAATGGCAAGCAGAGATATGCAGTCAACAGCGTGTCGTTTGTGCCACTTGATACTCCTCTCAAGCTTCTGGACTACTTCAAAGTTGGTGGATTCCGCGTTGGAAGCATATCTGATGCTCCAAGTGGTGGAGGAATTTTCCTAGACACGTCTGTTCTAGGCGCTGATTACAGGCAATTCATTGAGATTGTATTCGAGAACACTGAGGACATCGTCCAAAGCTGGCATCTTAATGGCTACTCTTTTTGGGTTGTAGGGTATGTAGTGATCAATGATTTTTGTTATCATATGCGTGTTATTTGAATCTTGTTTTTGATTTAATTTTGATGTTATATGCAGGATGGATGGAGGGCAGTGGACTCAAGCTAGTAGAAACGGGTACAATCTTCGTGATGCAGTTGCACGTTACACAACTCAGGTAACATTAAAAAGAACAAAAAAAATCAAAGAATTTGAAGTCACTTGTTTAGGGGCAAGGAACACTAGTTAATTTCACATATGATCACTGGAACTTTACTCGCTATAATTTCACAGGTGTATCCCAAGTCATGGACTGCAATATATATTGCATTGGACAATGTAGGAATGTGGAACCTAAGGACTGAATTTTGGGCACGACAATACCTTGGACAACAATTATACATGAGAGTTTACACTACATCAACGTCTTTGAGAGACGAATATCCAATTCCAAGGAACGCTCGTCTTTGTGGCAAAGTGGCTGGCCGGCACACACGACCACTTTAAGCAAAGCTTGCAATTCTAATAGAGAGGAATTTTATTTATACAGTCCTTATTATTGCGAGTTTTAGAAGTAATATCTTATTACTACTACTACTATGGCCATTGGTGTACTACTAGCTGCTAATTTGAATGACCTTAACTCAAGGTCTCATTCTTTCTTTCCACGGAACTTTGTATTTGGTTCTTTCCTCATTGTTTTTAGTTGTATTAAAATGAAGTGTTTTTTTTCCATTACTATATGCAGATTTGATGCTTTCTACATTTACTTCCTTTTCTTTTTCGGTATTTGCATTGTTGGCCAACTAAATTTAGATTCACGTTGGAAAATCTTATATTACGGGTAAAACAATTCCTAATAAAAGCGACTTCGTATGACTAGAAGTTATGGTCAAAACATATGGTTTACCGATTTTTGGGCTCCAATAGTCCAACATATGTTTCAAGATTTGAAGAGAGAAAAAGAGATGAAAACAGCAAATTAACTCTCTTGTTACTTCCTATTAGAGGATGAATCGCTCGTTGACAAATCTGCTTTACTTTTTATTGGTAAATTCAAAAGTTCTAATCTAGCATAGCATAAAAAGTTTGAATATGTGGCAAAAACATTTTGTAGGTCACAAGTACTCACAACCTAACCAATGCTCATAATAAATGTATTTGAACATTGACAAGCGACTAGTTATTGAATCCTCAACCAAATTTGATGGCAAATTTGATGAGCATTTAACTTTTACGGCTCTCCCAACATTAACTTTGAGAAATTCAGCATTAATTTATACTAACCATTTTCATTAGCCGCCTCCATAAACACCATCTTCTTTTTAAGTGTTTGGATAATTAGCGTTTCTTTCTCTTTCCTTCTTTATGTTTCTATTTGGTTACTAACCCAGTTAGTTTGGATTCCAGCTGTCGGTGACTGCATTATTTATATATGGAAGGTCAAGTGGTCAACCTTATAATTGAGTTAATTCACTAGTAAAAGCTACTTTTAATGTTGTATAAATTACTAAAACTATTTTTTGTAACCAAAAAAATCACATAACTTTGTTTAAGTATTACAAAAAGTCATAAATAAAATTTTGTTAATCAAACAGCAACTCAATTTCACCTAAGTATCATAGAAATAACTGCATACTCTCTCTTGTCCACTTTAATTGATTGTTTGATTTTTATTTTTATTTTTATTTTTATAGTCCACATTTATTATGACTTGTTTTGTTAGTTTGTTACTTTGCATTTGTGATGTTAGTCTGTTAGTTAATAGTTGGTTAGCAGTAGTTAGTCATGGTGATGTTGCAGCGTCCCATTGGTTAAGTTAATTAGTGAGTCGGTTAGTGGAGTTCTGTATATAACCACCTGTACAGTCCTTAATGAATCAAATGCTTTCATTTTGTCTAAAAATGCTCTCTTCTTCTCCTCTCTTGAAGCTTCCTCCATTAAAGGACTTGTCATTCAAGTGCACATTAGAGCGAGAGCTACTGATAATCCGCGCAAATTCATTAGTGTGATTTATAGTATCCTCGAGTTTATCGATCCTTCATTTAGTGAGTGATTTTTCAAAATTGAATTCTTCAATGGCAGAAACAATAATTTTCTGTGCACATCCACTATACCTTAGTCCATCGAACACTCCTGGCGTTGTTCTAATCCCTGTGAAGCTAACAGATCTAAGAACTATGGCCTTTGGAGCAGGACGATGAAGATCGCATTATTATGGAAGAGAAAGCTAGGGTTTGTGACTGGCACTTGCACAAATGAGTCATGTGAGACAGAGTTGCATGAACAGTGGGAAACGTGTAATGCAATTGTTCTCTTGTGGCTCATGAACACAATGTTAACAGAACTCCTTAGTGGAATTGCATATGCTTCAAATGCTCATTTGGTCTGGGAAGATCGAAGAGAACGATTTGATAAGGTCAATCGCATGAGGATCTTTCAAATTCACAGAGCTATTGCTACTTTATCTCAAGGAACATATTATGTCTCTGCTTACTTCACTAAGTTGAAAGGTTTGTGAAATGAGTATGATGCCTGCTTCTAATTCGAGAGAGTATGCTGAACACCTACAACAACAAATGTTACTACAATTTCTAAGTGGCCTAAATGACTCTTATGATCAAGCTAGGAGACAAATTTTGCTAAAATCCAATGAGCCATCTCTTAATCAGACATATGCTATGGTAATTGAAGATGAGTCTGAGCATTCCTCTTCTGGCTTGAGCTCTTTGGGTAAAAAAAAAGGTGATCCAATGGCCATGCAAGTTGGCATGGGTCAAGGTTATAGGGGAAAGAAACCTTTTATGCAATGTGAACATTATGGACTTAGAGGTCACACAACGGAAAACTACTATAAAATCATAGGATATCCTGGAGATTTTAAAGGAAAAAAGAAGTTTAACAATAGCAACACTAGTGGACAGCTTCGTAGAGGTAATGGCAATTTTGGATGATAGTTTGGAAATCAACAATCTATCAATGCTGTGAATAATATCTGTGGAAATGCTGGAAGTGCTGATGTTCAGTCCCAAAGTTATTCAGCAGCTGCTGATTTACAGACTACTCTGGATGGAAAAGGACCATACTTTATCGAGGAGCAATACAAACAAATCCTAGGACTACTGAGCAAAGATAACTCTGATGCCCAAGCTAATATGGCAGGTATTGCTACTTGCTTAATGACTATTAGTTTTGCAAATGAATGGATTGTCGATTCAGGTGCTACATATCACATAGCAGCAACTGAAAACTTATTGAAAGATGTAGCTCATACTAGGAAGGTTTCTAAGGAAAAAACATCTGCCTACAAGAGATAAGGTTACAGTCTAATAGGTTGGTGAATCCTGCCTATTTGGAACTGAGTCCATTAGTAATGTGTTGTTCATACCTGACTTCAAATTCAATTTGTTGTCAGTGTCCAAGTTAACCAGGGAACTCTCATGCTCAGTCAATTTCTTCCCTGAATTTGTTTTGTTTTAGGACCTTTACAGTGGCAGGGTGAAGGGAATTAGTAAGGAGAATGCTGGGCTGTACATTTTGAGAGAAGCAATTGACAGAAATAAGATCAAGACTTTCTGTTCATTGATCTCATGACATTTCGAAAAATCTTATTGACTTATTTCATTATGCACTACATTCATTTATAGATGTATACTGACCTATGACCAGATCACGTTATATACGCATATAATATATGTATATGGGGTATGAGGGAAAGGTTATGGTATTATATACGCACCACTACCTGATCAGCTGGTATATGCTGATAATTTCACCCACAGTGGCTGAGATGATATGATGGGATGCCCTCAGAGGCTTGATGATGTTATGTACGCATATACTTTTGCATGGTATGGCATTTATATGCACATGCATGACATTATAAATTTTTCATGATTCACAGAGCTATTCAGAATTACAAGTTGAGTTCTTTACTACATGTTTCTTTCATGTCTTTTATATACTATTGTCATGCCTTAAATACTCGATACTTTATTTGTACTGACATTCCTTTTGCTTGGGGATGCTATGTTTCATGCCCGTAGTTCCTGATAGACAGGTTAAAAGTCCTCCAAGTAGGCTATCAGCTCAGCAGAAGGTGTTGGTGCACTCCACTTGCTCCGGAGTTACCTATCTAGTCAGTATGATTTGGACATGTATTGATTGGTATGACAGGGTCATATCTCGAACTTTATGACATTTATGTACTCGTAGAGGCCTGAAGACAGATGTCATTATATAGATACTTGTATGGCTTTGTCGTCCTATGTTTTGAGTATAGAAATGATCATGCCGGCCTTATAGGACCGTCTGTCGCATGTATAAGCTTCTAAATCATGTTGAGTCATCCCATGCCGAGTATTCTCTTATGTTTAATTCTTGTTATCTCGTGACGGCCCTTCTGGCCCATTTACCATGATGGTGTGATAAGAAGGATACATTACATTGGTGCTCGGTTGAGTAAGGCACCGGGTGCCCATCGCGGCCCAACGGTTTGGGTCATGACAAAAGTGGTATCGGAGCAGTTATGTCCTAGAGAGTCTACAAGCCGTGTCTAGTAGAGTCTTGTTTATGGGTGTGTTGTGCACCATACTTATAAGCAGGAGACTACATGGCATTTAGAACTGTCACTCTTTTTTCTTACTCTAGATCGTGTGGTAGAGCTCAGTTGTAAAAATTCAAACTCCTAAATTTTATTTTATTCGTAATACAACGATAACTACATATAGAAAGACAGCTGGTAAAAGATTGACTGTGGCTGTGGAAGAGTTGAGTTAGAGGAACTCGATTTTGCATCAAGCTTATGATGAGTAAATGTGAGGTTTTCAGTAGATCATGTGTGTACTAAGACATGTAAGCTTCTTGATAAGGAGCCCAAAGGCATGAATATCTATCCACCCATATAGTTTAAAGCAATAAGAGAATCATGAGGTAATTAAAAGTTTCAACAAGTAAAAGAAGCAAGGTGAAGAAGGGTACAAAGTACCCAATTAGTGAAGATTATCACTATTTGCAATTCAGACAAAGAAATACAAGCATTATGAGTGACTTTAAACAGTAATAGAGTTATATACAATTGGCCACACTCATCTTAATTATACCTTATGGGAGCCAACAGATATTGTCATGCCTTACATACTCGATACTTTATTTGTACTGACATCCCTTTTGCTTGGGGAGGCTGCATTTCAATCCCGCAGGTCCTGATAGATAGGTTGAGAGTCCTCCTAGTAGCTATCAGCTCAGCATAAGGTGTTGGTACACTCCACTTGCTCCGGAGTTACCTATCTGGTCAGTATGATATGGATATGTATTGATTGGTATGGCGGGGTCATATCTCGAACTTTATGACATTTATGTACTCTTAGAGGCTTGTAGACAGATATCATGTATAAGGATACTTGTATGGCCTTGTCGTCCAATATTTTGAGTATAGAAATGATCATGTCGGTCTTATAGGCCCGTATGTCACATGCATAAGCTTCTAAATCATGTTGGGTCATCCCATGCCGAGTATTCTCTTATGTTTAATTCTTGTTATCTCATGACGGCCTTTCTGGCCCATTTACCATGATGGTGTGATAAGAAGGATACGTTACATTGGTGCTCGGTTGAGTAAGGCATCGGAATCCTGTCGCGGCCCTACGGTTTGGGTCGTGACAGAAGTGATATCGGAGCAGTTCTGTCCTAGGGAGTCTACAAGCCGTGTCTAGTAGAGTCTTATTTATGGGTGTGTTGTGCACCACACTTATAAGCAGGAGACTTCATGGCATTTAGGACTGTCACTCTTTTTTCTTACTCTAGATTGTGTGGTAGAGCTCAGTTGTAAGAATTCAAACTACTAAATTTTATTTTATTCGTAATACAACAATATCTACATCTAGAAAGACAGCTGGTAAAAGATTGACTGTGGCTGTGGAAGAGTTGAGTCAGAGGAACTCGATATTGCATCAAGCTTATGATGAGTAAATGTGAGGTTTTCCGTAGATCATGTGTGTACTAAGACATGTAAGCTTCTTGATAAGGAGCCCTAAGGCATGAATATCTATCCACCCATATGGTTTAAAGCAATAAGAGAATCATGAGGTAGATACAAGTTTCAACAAGTAAAAGAAGTAAGGTGAAGAAGGGTACAAGGTACCCAATTAGTGAAGAGTATCACTATTTGCAATTCAAGCAAAGAAATACAAGCATTATGAGTGACTTTAAACAGTAATAGAGTTATATACAATTGACCACACTCATCTTAATTATGCCATGTGGGAGCCAATAGATATTGTCATGCCTTACATACTCGATACTTTATTTGTACTGACGTCCCTTTTGCTTGGGAACGCTGCGTTTCAATCCCGCAGGTCTTGATAGACAGGTTGAGAGTCCTCCTAGTAGGCTATCAGCTCAGCAGAAGGTATTGGTGCACTCCACTTGCTCCGGAGTTACCTATCTGGTCAGTATGATTTGGACATGTATTGATTGGTATGGCGGGGTCATATCTCGAACTTTATGACATTTATATACTCGTAGAGGCTTGTAGACAGATGTTATGTATATGGATACTTGTATGGCCTAGTCGTCCTATATTTTGAGTATATAAATGATCATGTCGGCCTTATAGGCCCGTATGTCGCATGCATAAGCTTCTATATCTTGATGGGTCCCATGCCGAGTATTCTCTTATGTTTAATTCTTGTTATCTCATGATGGCCTTTCTGTCCCATTTACCATGATGGTGTGATAAGAAGGATATGTTACATTGGTGCTCGGTTGAGTAAGGCACCGGGATCCCGTCGCGGCCCTACAGTTTGGGTCGTGACAAAAGTGATATCGGAGCAGTTCTGTCCTAGAGAGTCTACAAGCCGTGTCTAGTAGAGTCTTGTTTATGGGTGTGTTGTGCACCACACTTATAAGCAGGAGACTTTATGGCATTTAGGACTTTCACTCTTTTTTCTTACTCTAGATCGTGTGGTTGAGCTTAGTTGTAAGAATTCAAACTCCTAAATTTTATTTTATTCGTAATACAATGATACCTACATCTAGAAAAACAGCTAGTAAAAGATTGGCTGTTGCTGTGGAAGAGTTAAGTGAGAAGAACTCGATTTTGCATCAAGCTTATGATGAGTAAATGTGAGGTTTTCAGTAGATCATGTGTGTACTAATACATCTAAGCTTCTTGATAAGGAGCCCTATGGCATGAATATCTATCCACCCATATGGTTTAAAGCAATAAGGGAATCATGAGGTAGATAAAAGTTTCAACAAGTAAAAGAAGCAAGGTGAAGAAGGGTACAAGGTACCCAATTAGTGAAGATTATCACTATTTGCAATCCAGACAAAGAAATACAAGCATTATTAGTGACTTTAAACAGTAATAGAGTTATATACAATTGGCCACACTCATATTAATTATGCCCTATGGGAGCCAACAGATATTGTCATGCCTTACATACTCGATACTTTATTTGTACTGACGTCCCTTTTGCTTGGGGACGCTGCGTTTCATGCCCGCAGGTCCTGATAGTTAGGTTTAGAGTCCTCCTAGTAGGCTATCAGCTCAGCATAAGGTGTTGGTGCACTCCACTTGCTCCGGAGTTACCTATCTGGTCTGTATGATTTGGACATGTATTGATTAATATGGCGGGGTCATATCTCAAACTTTATGAAATTTATGTACTCATAGAAACTTGTAGACAGATGTTATGTATATGGATACTTGTATGGCCTTGTAGTCTTTAGTTTTGAGTATAGAAATGATCATGTCAGCCTTATAGGCCCGTATATCGCATGCATAAGCTTCTATATCCTGTTGGGTCATCCCATACCGAGTATTCTCTCATGTTTAATTCTTGTTATCTCATGACGGCCTTTCTAGGCCATTTACCATGATGGTGTGATAAGAAGGATATGTTACATTGGTGCTCGGTTGAGTAAGGCACCGGGATCCCGTCGCGGCCCTACGGTTTGGGTTGTGACAAAAGTGATATCGGAGCAGTTCTGTACTAGGGAGTCTACAAGCCGTGTCTAGTAGAGTCTTGTTTATGGGTGTGTTGTGCACCACACTTATAAGCAGGAGACTTCATGGCATTTAGGACTGTCACTCTTTTTTCTTACTCTAGATCGTGTGGTAGAGCTCAGTTGTAAGAATTCAAACTCCTAAATTTTGTTTTATTCGTAATACAATAATACCTACATCTAGAAAGACAGCTGGTAAAAGATTGACTGTGCCTGTGGAAGAGTTGAGTCAGAGGAACTCGATTTTGCCTCAAGTTTATGATGAGTTAATGTGAGGTTTTCAATAGGTCATGTGTGTACTAAGACATGTAAGCTTCTTGATAAGGATCCCTAAGGCATGAATATCTATCCACCCATATGGTTTAAAGCAATAAGAGAATCATGAGGTAGATACAAGTTTCAACAAGTAAAAGAAGCAAGGTGAAGAAGGGTACAAGGTACCAATTAGTGAAGATTATCACTATTTGCAATTTAGACAAAGAAATACAAGCATTATAAGTGACTTTAAACAGTAATAGAGTTATATACAATTGGCCACACTCATCTTAATTATGCCCTATAGGAGCCAACAGATATTGTCATGCCTTACATACTCGATACTTTATTTGTACTGACGTTCCTTTTGCTTGGGGACGCTGCGTTTCAATCCCGAAGGTCCTGATAGATAGGCTGAGAGTCCTCCTAGTAGGCTATCAGCTCAGCATAAGGTGTTGGTGCACTCCACTTGCTCCGGAGTTACCTATCTGGTCAGTATGATTTGGACATGTATTGATTGGTATGGCGGGGTCATATCTCGAACTTTATGACATTTATGTACTCGTAGAGGCTTGTAGACAGATGTCATGTATAAGGATACTTGTATGGCCTTGTCATCCTATATTTTGAGTATAGAAATGATCACGTCGGCCTTATAGGCCCGTATGTCACATGCATAAGCTTCTAAATCATGTTGGGTCATCCCATGCCGAGTATTCTCTTATGTTTAATTCTTGTTATCTCATGACGGCCTTTCTGGCCCATTTACCATGATGGTGTGATAAGAAGGATACGTTACATTGGTGCTCAGTTGAGTAAGCCACCGGGTGCCCGTCGCGGCCCTACGGTTTGGGTCGTGACAAAAGTGATATTGGAGCAGTTCTATCCTAGGGAGTCTACAAGTCGTGTCTAGTAGAGTCTTGTTTATGGGTGTGTTGTTCACCACACTTATAAGCAGGAGACTAGATGGCATTTAGGACTGTCACTCTTTTTTCTTACTCTAGATCGTGTGGTTGAGCTCAGTTGTAAGAATTCAAACTCCTAAATTTTATTTTATTCGTAATACAACGATACCTACATCTAGAAAGACAGCTGGTAAAAGATTGATTGTGGCTGTAGAAGAGTTGAGTCAGAGGAACTCGATTTTACATCAAGCTTATGATGAGTACATATGAGGTTTTCAGTAGATCATGCGTGTACTAAGACATGTAATTTTCTTGATAAGGATCCCTAACGCATGAATATCTATCCACCCATATGGTTTAAAGCAATAAGAGAATCATGAGGTAATTACTAGTTTCAACAAGTAAAAGAAGCAAGGTGAAGAAGGGTACAAGGTACCCAATTAGTGAAGATTATCACTATTTACAATTCAGACAAAGAAATACAAGCATTATGAGTGACTTTAAACAGTAATAGAGTTATATAAAATTGGCCACAATGATCTTAATTATGCCATATGGGAGCCAACAGATATTGTCATGCCTTACATACTCGATACTTTATTTATACTGATGTCCCTTTTGCTTGGGGACGCTGTGTTTCAATCCCGCAGGTCCTGATAGACATGTTGAGAGTCCTCCTAGTAGGCTATCAGCTCAGCAGAAGGTATTGGTGCACTCCACTTGCTCCGAAGTTACCTATCTGGTCAGTATGATTTGGACATGTATTGATTGGTATGGCAGGGTCATATCTCGAACTTTATGACATTTATATACTCTTAGAGGCTTGTAGAAAGATGTTATGTATATGGATACTTGTATGGCCTTGTCGTTCTATGTTTTGAGTATTTAAATGATCATGTCGGCCTTATAGGCACGTATGTCGCATGCATAAGCTTCCATATCTTGTTGGGTCCCATGCCGAGTATTCTCTTATGTTTAATTCTTGTTATCTCATGACGGCCTTTCTGGGCCATTTACCATGATGGTGTGATAAGAAGGATATGTTACATTGGTGCTCGGTTGAGTAAGGCACCGGGATCTCGTCGCGGCCCTACGGTTTGGGTCGTGACAAAAGTGATATCGGAGCAGTTCTGTCCTAGGGAGTCTACAAGCCGTGTCTAGTAGAGTTTTGTTTATGGGTGTATTGTGCACCACACTTATAAGCAGGAGACTTCATGGCATTTAGGACTGTCACTCTTTTTTCTTACTCTAGATCGTGTGGTTGAGCTTAGTTGTAAGAATTCAAACTCCTAAATTTTATTTTATACGTATTACAACGATACCTACATCTAGAAAAATAGCTGGTAAAAGATTGACTGTTGCTGTGGAAGAGTTGAGTGAGAAGAACTCGATTTTGCATCAAGCTTATGATGATTAAATGTGAGGTTTTCAGTAGATCATGTGTGTACTAATACATCTAAGCTTCTTGATAAGGAGCCTTATGGCATGAATACCTATCCACCCATATGGTTAAAAGCAATAAGAGAATCATGAGGTAGATACAAGTTTCAACAAGTAAAAGAAGCAAGGTGAAGAAGGGTACAAGGTACCCAATTAGTGAAGATTATCATTATTTGCAATTCAGACAAAGAAATACAAGCATTATGAGTGACTTTAAACAGTAATAGAGTTATATACAATTGGCCACACTCATCTTAATTATGCCCTATGGGAGCCAAAAGATATTGTCAAGCATTACATACTCGATACTTTATTTGTACTGACGTCCCTTTTGCTTGGGGACGCTGCGTTTCATGCCCGCAGGTCCTGATAGATAGGATTAGAGTCCTCCTAGTAGGCTATCAGCTCAGCATAAGGTGTTGGTGCACTCCACTTGCTCCGGAGTTACCTATCTGGTTAGTATGATTTGGACATGTATTGATTGGTATGGCGGGGTCATATCTCAAACTTTATGAAATTTATGTACTCGTAGAAACTTGTAGACATATGTTATGTATATGGATACTTGTATGGCCTTGTCGTATTTTGTTTTGAGTATAGAAATGATCTTGTCGGCCTTATAGGCCCGTATATCGCATGCATAAGCTTCTATATCCTGTTGGGTCATCCCATACCGAGTATTCTCTCATGTTTAATTCTTGTTATCTCATGACGGCCTTTCTGGGCCATTTACCATGATGGTGTGATAAGAAGGATATGTTACATTGGTGCTCAGTTGAGTAAGGCACCGGGATCCCGTCGCGGCCCTACAGTTTGGGTCATGACAAAAGTGTTATCGGAGCAGTTCTGTCTTAGGGAGTCTACAAGTCGTGTCTAGTAGAGTCTTGTTTATGGGTGTGTTGTGCACCACACATATATGCAGGAGACTTCATGGCATTTAGGACTGTCACTCTTTTTTCTTACTCTAGATCGTGTGGTAGAGCTCAGTTGTAAGAATTCAAACTCCTAAATTTTGTTTTATTCGTAATACAACAATACCTACATCTAGAAAGACAGCTGGTAAAAGATTGGCTGTGGCTGTGGAAGAGTTGAGTCATAGGAACTCGATTTTGCATCAAGCTTATGATGAGTCAATGTGAGGTTTTCAGTAGATCATGTGTGTACTAAGACATGTAAGCTTCTTGATAAGGATCCCTAAGGCATGAATATCTATCCACCCATATGGTTTAAAGCAATAAGAGAATCATGAGGTAGATACAAGTTTCAACAAGTAAAAGAACTAAGGTGAAGAAGGGTACAAGGTACCAATTAGTGAAGATTATCACTATTTGCAATTTAGACAAAGAAATACAAGCATTATAAGTGACTTTAAACAATAATATAGTTATATACAATTGTCCACACTCATCTTAATTATGCCCTATAGGAGCCAACAGATATTGTCATGCCTTACATACTCGATACTTTATTTGTACTGACGTTCCTTTTGCTTGGGGACGCTGCGTTTCAATCCCGCAGGTCCTGATAGATAGGATGAGAGTCCTCCTAGTAGGCTATCAGCTCAGCATAAGGTGTTGGTGCACTCCACTTGCTCCGGAGTTACCTATCTGGTCAGTATGATTTGGACATGTATTGATTGGTATGGCGGGGTCATATCTCGAACTTTATGACATTTATGTACTCGTAGAGGCTTGTAGACAGATGTCATGTATAAGGATACTTGTATGGCCTTGTCGTCCTATATTTTGAGTATAGAAATGATCACGTCGGCCTTATAGGCCCGTATGTCACATGCATAAGCTTCTAAATCATGTTGGGTCATCCCATGCCGAGTATTCTCTTATGTTTAATTCTTGTTATCTCATGACGGCCTTTCTGGCCCATTTACCATGATGGTGTGATAAGAAGGATACGTTACATTGGTGCTCAGTTGAGTAAGCCACCGGGTGCCCATCGCGGCCCTATGGTTTGGGTCGTGACAAAAGTGATATCGGAGCAGTTCTGTCCTAGGGAGTCTACAAGTCGTGTCTAGTAGAGTCTTGTTTATGGGTGTGTTGTTCACCACACTTATAAGCAGGAGACTAGATGGCATTTAGGACTATCACTCTTTTTTCTTACTCTAGATCGTGTGGTTGAGCTCAGTTGTAAGAATTCAAACTCCTAAATTTTATTTTATTCGTAATACAACGATACCTACATCTAGAAAGACAGCTGGTAAAAGATTGATTGTGGCTGTGGAAGAGTTGAGTCAGAGGAACTCGATTTTTCATCAAGCTTATGATGAGTAAATGTGAGGTTTTCAGTAGATCATGCGTGTACTAAGACATGTAATTTTCTTGATAAGGATCCCTAACGCATGAATATCTATCCACCCATATGGTTTAAAGCAATAAGAGAATCATGAGGTAATTACTAGTTTCAACAAGTAAAAGAAGCAAAGTGAAGAAGGGTACAAGGTACCCAATTAGTGAAGATTATCACTATTTACAATTCAGACAAAGAAATACAAGCATTATGAGTGACTTTAAACAGTAATAGAGTTATATACAATTGGCCACACTCATCTTAATTATGCCATATGGGAGCCAACAGATATTGTCATGCCTTACATACTCGATACTTTATTTGTACTGACGTCCCTTTTGCTTGGGGACGCTGCGTTTCAATCCCGCAGGTCCTGATAGACAGGTTGAGAGTCCTCTTAGTAGGCTATCAGCTCAGCAGAAGGTATTGGTGCACTCCACTTGCTCCGAAGTTACCTATCTGGTCAGTATGATTTGGACATGTATGGATTGGTATGGCGGGGTCATATCTCGAACTTTATGACATTTATATACTCGTAGAGGCTTGTAGAAAGATGTTATGTATATGGATACTTGTATGGCCTTGTCGTCCTACGTTTTGAGTATATAAATGATCATGTCAGCCTTAAAGGCACGTATGTCGCATGCATAAGCTTCTATATCTTGTTGGGTCCCATGCCGAGTATTCTCTTATGTTTAATTCTTGTTATCTCATGACGGCCTTTCTGGCCCATTTACCATGATGGTGTGATAAGAAGGATATGTTACATTGGTGCTCGGTTGAGTAAGGCACCGGGATCCCGTCGCGGCCCTACGGTTTGGGTCGTGACAAAAGTGATATCAGAGCAGTTCTGTCCTAGGGAGTCTACAAGTCATGTCTAGTAGAGTCTTGTTTATGGGTGTGTTGTGCACCACACTTATATGCAAGAGACTTCATGGCATTTAGGACTGTCACTCTTTTTTCTTACTCTAGATCGTGTGGTAGAGCTCAGTTGTAAGAATTCAAACTCCAAAATTTTGTTTTATTCGTAATACAACAATACCTACATCTAGAAAGACAGCTGGTAAAAGATTGACTGTGGCTGTGGAAGAGTTGAGTCAGAGGAACTCGATTTTACATCAAGCTTATGATGAGTCAATGTGAGGTTTTCAGTAGATCATGTGTGTACTAAGACATGTAAGCTTCTTGATAAGGATCCCTAAGGCATGAATATCTATCCACCCATATAGTTTAAAGCAATAAGAGAATCATGAGGTAATTAAAAGTTTCAACAAGTAAAAGAAGCAAGGTGAAGAAGGGTACAAGGTACCCAATTAGTGAATATTATCACTATTTGCAATCCAGACAAAGAAATACAAGCATTATGAGTGACTTTAAACAGTAATAGAGTTATATACAATTGGCCACACTCATCTTAATTATGCCCTATGGGAGCCAAAAGATATTGTCATGCCTTACATACTCGATACTTTATTTGTACTGACGTCCTTTTTGCTTGGGGACGTTGCGTTTCATGCCCGCGGGTCCTGATAGATAGGTTTAGAGTCCTCCTAGTAGGTTATCAGCTCAGCATAAGGTGTTGGTGCACTCCACTTGCTCCGGAGTTACCTATCTGGTCAGTATGATTTGGACATATATTGATTGGTATGGCGGGGTCATATCTCAAACTTTATGAAATTTATATACTCGTAGAAACTTGTAGACAGATATTATGTATATGCATACTTGTATGGCCTTGTCGTCTTTTGTTTTGAGTATAGAAATGATCATGTCGGCCTTATAGGCCCGTATATCGCATGCATAAGCTTTTATATCCTGTTGGGTCATCCCATACCGAGTATTCTCTCATGTTTAATTCTTGTTATCTCATGACGGCCTTTCTAGGCCATTTACCATGATGGTGTGATAAGAAGGATATGTTACATTGGTGCTCGGTTGAGTAAGGCACCGGGATCCCGTCGCGGCCCTACGGTTTGGGTCGTGACAAAAGTGATATCGGAGCAGTTCTGTCCTAGGGAGTCTACAAGCCGTGTCTAGTAGAGTCTTGTTTATGAGTGTGTTGTGCACTACACTTATAAGCAGGAGACTACATGGCATTTAGGACTGTCACTCTTTTTTCTTACTTTTGATCGTGTGGTAGAGCTCAGTTGTAAGAATTCAAACTCCTAAATTTTATTTTATTCGTAATATGACGATACCTATATCTAGAAAGACAGCTGGTAAAAGATTGACTGTGGCTGTGGAAGAGTTGAGTCAGAGAAACTCGATTTTGCATCAAGCTTATGATGAGTAAATGTGAGGTTTTCAGTAGATCATGTGTGTACTAAGACTTGTAAGCTTCTTGATAAGGAGCCCTAAGGCATGAATATCTATCCACCCATATGGTTTAAAGCAATAAGAGAATCATGAGGGAGATACAAGTTTCAACAAGTAAAAGAAGCACGGTGAAGAAGGGTACAAGGTACCCAATTAGTGAAGATTATCACTATTTGCAATTCAGACAAAGAAATACAAGCATTATGAGTGACTTTAAACAGTAATAGAATTATATACAATTGGCCACACTCATCTTAATTATGCCATATGGGAGCCAACAAATATTGTCATGCCTGACATACTCGATACTTTATTTGTACTGACGAGTCCTCCTAGTAGGCTATCAGCTTAGCAGAAGGTGTTGGTGCACTCCACTGGCTCCGGAGTTACCTATCTGGTCAGTATGATTTGGACATGTATTGATTGGTATGGTGGGGTCATATCTCAAACTTTATGAAATTTATGTACTCTTAGGGGCTTGTAGATAGATGTCATGTATATGGATACTTGTATGGCCTTGTCGTCCTATGTTTTGAGTATAGAAATGATCATGTCGGCCTTATAGGCCCGTATGTCGCATACATAAGCTTCTATATCTTGTTGGGTCATCCCATGCCAAGTATTCTCTTATGTTTAATTCTTGTTATCTCATGACGGCCTTTCTGGCCCATTTACCATGATAGTGTGATAAGAAGGATACGTTACATTGGTGCTTGGTTGAGTAAGGCACCGGGTGCACGTCGCGGCCCTACGGTTTGGGTCGTGACAACAGTGATATCGGAGCATTTCTATCCTAGGGAGTCTACAAGCCGTGTCTAGTAGAGTCTTGTTTATGGGTTTGTTATGCACCACACTTATAAGCAGGAGACTACATGGCATTTAAGACTGTCACTCTTTTTTCTTACTCCAGATCGTGTGGTAGAGCTCAGTTGTAAGAATTCAAACTCATAAATTTTATTTTATTCGTAATACAACGATACCTACAACTAGAAAGACAGGTGGTAAAAGATTGACTGTGGCTGTGAAAGTGTTGAGTCAGAGGAACTCGATTTTGCATCAATCTTATGATGAGTAAATGTGAGGTTTTCAGTAGATCACGTGTCTAATAAGACATGTAAGCTTCTTGATAAGGAGCCCTAAGGCATGAATATATATCCACCCATATGGTTGAAAGCAATAAGAGAATCAGGAGGTAGATACAAGTTTTAACAAGTAAAAGAATCAAGGTGAAGAAGGGTACAAGGTACGCAATTAGTGAAGATTATCACTATTTGCAATTCAGACAAAGAAATAGAAGCATTATGATTGACTTTAAACAGTAATAGAGTTATATACAATTGGCCACACTCATCTTAATTATGCCATATGGGAGCCAACAGATATTGTCATGCCTTACATGCTCGATACTTTATTTGTACTAACGTCCCTTTTGCTTGGGGATGCTGCGTTTCAATCCCGCAGGTCCTGATAGACAGGTTGAGAGTCCTCCTAGTAGGCTATCAGCTCAGCAGAAGGTATTGGTGCACTTCACTTGCTCCGAAGTTACCTATCTGGTCAGTATGATTTGGACACGTATTGATTGGTACTGCAGGGTCATATCTCAAACTTTATGACATTTATGTACTAGTAGAGACTTGTAGACATATGTCATGTATATGGATACTTTTATGGCCTTGTCGTCCTATGGTTTGATTATATAAATGATCATGTTGCCTTATAGGCCCGTATGTCACATGCATAAGCTTCTATATCTTGTTGGGTCATCCCATGCCGAGTATTCTCTTAAATTTAATTCTTGTTATCTCGTGACGGCCTTTCTGGCCCACTTACCATGATGGTGTGATAAGAAGGTTACGTTACATTGGTGCTCAGTTGAGGAAGCCACCGGGTGCCCGTCGCGGCCCTACGGTTTGGGTCATGACAAAAGTGATATCGGAGCAGTTCTGTCCTAGGGAGTCTACAAGCCGCGTCTAGTAGAGTCTTGTTTATGAGTGTGTTGTGCACTACACTTATAAGCAGGAGACTACATGGCATTTAGGACTGTCACTCTTTTTTCTTACTTTAGATCGTGTGGTAGAGCACAGTTGTAAGAATTCAAACTCCTAAATTTTATTTTATTCGTAATATGACGATACCTATATCTAGAAAGACAGCTGGTAAAAGATTGACTGTGGCTGTGGAAGAGTTGAGTCAGAGAAACTCGATTTTGCATCAAGCTTATGATGAGTAAATGTGAGGTTTTCAGTAGATCATGTGTGTACTAAGACTTGTAAGCTTCTTGATAAGGAGCCCTAAGGCATGAATATCTATCCACCCATATGGTTTAAAGTAATAAGAGAATCACGAGGGAGATACAAGTTTCAACAAGTAAAAGAAGCACGGTGAAGAAGGGTACAAGGTACCCAATTAGTGAAGATTATCACTATTTGCAATTCAGACAAAGAAATACAAGCATTATGAGTGACTTTAAACAGTAATAGAATTATATACAATTGGCCACACTCATCTTAATTATGCCATATGGGAGCCAACAAATATTGTCATGCCTGACATACTCGATACTTTATTTGTACTGACGAGTCCTCCTAGTAGGCTATCAGCTTAGCAGAAGGTGTTGGTGCACTCCACTGGCTCCGGAGTTACCTATCTGGTCAGTATGATTTGGACATGTATTGATTGGTATGGTGGGGTCATATCTCAAACTTTATGAAATTTATGTACTCTTAGGGGCTTGTAGATAGATGTCATGTATATGGATACTTGTATGGCCTTGTCGTCCTATGTTTTGAGTATAGAAATGATCATGTCGGCCTTATAGGCCCGTATGTCGCATGCATAAGCTTCTATATCTTGTTGGGTCATCCCATGCCGAGTATTCTCTTATGTTTAATTCTTGTTATCTCATGACGGCCTTTCTGGCCCATTTACCATGATAGTGTGATAAGAAGGATACGTTACATTGGTGCTTCGTTGAGTAAGGCACCGGGTGCACGTTGCGGCCCTACGGTTTGGGTCGTGACAACAGTGATATCGGAGCATTTCTGTCCTAGGGAGTCTACAAGCCGTGTCTAGTAGAGTCTTGTTTATGGGTTTGTTATGCACCACACTTATAAGCAGGAGACTACATGGCATTTAGGACTATCACTCTTTTTTCTTACTCCAGATCGTGTGGTAGAGCTCAGTTGTAAGAATTCAAACTCATAAATTTTATTTTATTCGTAATACAACGATACCTACAACTAGAAAGACAGGTGGTAAAAGATTGACTGTGGCTGTGAAAGTGTTGAGTCAGAGGAACTCGATTTTGCATCAATCTTATGATGAGTAAATGTGAGGTTTTCAGTAGATCACGTGTCTAATAAGACATGTAAGCTTCTTGATAAGGAGCCCTAAGGCATGAATATATATATCCACCCATATGGTTGAAAGCAATAAGAGAATCATGAGGTAGATACAAGTTTTAACAAGTAAAAGAATCAAGGTGAAGAAGGGTACAAGGTACGCAATTAGTGAAGATTATCACTATTTGCAATTTAGACAAAGAAATAGAAGCATTATGATTGACTTTAAACAGTAATAGAGTTATATACAATTGGCCACACTCATCTTAATTATGCCATATGGGAGCCAACCGATATTGTCATGCCTTACATACTCGATACTTTATTTGTACTAATGTCCCTTTTGCTTGGGGACGCTGCATTTCAATCCCGCAGGTCCTGATAGACAGGTTGAGAGTCCTCCTAATAGGCTATCAGCTCAGCAGAAGGTATTGGTGCACTACACTTGCTCCGAAGTTACCTATCTGGTCAGTATGATTTGGACATGTATTGATTGGTATGACGGGGTCATATCTCAAACTTTATGACATTTATGTACTCGTAGAGACTTGTATATATATGTCTTGTATATGGATACTTTTATGGCCTTGTCGTCCTATGTTTTGAGTATATAAATGATCATGTCGGCCTTATAGGCCCGTATGTCACATGCATAAGCTTCTATATCTTGTTGGGTCATCCCATGCCGAGTATTCTCTTAAATTTAATTCTTGTTATCTCGTGACGGCCTTTCTGGCCCATTTACCATGATGGTGTGATAAGAAGGTTACGTTACATTGGTGCTCGGTTGAGTAAGGCACCGGGTGCCCGTCGCGGCCCTACGGTTTGGGTCATGACAAAAGTGAAATCGGAGCAGTTCTATCCTAGGGAGTCTACAAGCCGCGTCTAGTAAAGTCTTATTTATGAGTGTGTTGTGCACTACACTTATAAGCAGGAGACTACATGGCATTTAGGACTGTCACTCTTTTTTCTTACTTTAGATCGTGTGGTAGAGCTCAGTTGTAAGAATTCAAACTCCTAAATTTTATTTTATTCGTAATATGACGATACCTATATCTAGAAAGACAGCTGGTAATAGATTGACTGTGGCTGTGGAAGAGTTGAGTCAGAGAAACTCGATTTTGCATCAAGCTTATGATGAGTAAATGTGAGGTTTTTAGTAGATCATGTGTGTACTAAGACATGTAAGCTTCTTGATAAGGATCCCTAAGGCATGAATATCTATCCACCCATATGGTTTAAAGTAATAAGAGAATCATGAGGTAGATACAAGTTTCAACAAGTAAAAGAAGCAAGGTGAAGAAGGGTACAAGGTACCCAATTAGTGAAGATTATCACTATTTGCAATTCAGACAAAGAAATACAAGCATTATGAGTGACTTTAAACAGTAATAGAGTTATATACAATTGGCCACACTCATCTTAATTATGCCCTATGGGAGCCAACAGATATTGTCATGCCTTACATACTCGTTACTTTATTTGTACTGACGTCCCTTTTGCTTGGGGACGCTGCGTTTCAATCCCGCAGGTCCTGATAGATAGGCTGAGAGTCCTCCTAGAAGGCTATTAGCTCAGCATAAGGTGTTGGTGCACTCCACTTGCTCCGGAGTTTCCTATCTGGTCTGTATGATTTGGACATGTATTTATTAGTATCGCGGGGTCATATCTCGAACTTTATGAAATTTATGTACTCGTAGAGGCTTGTAGACAGATGTCATGTATATGGATACTTGTATGGCCTTGTCGTCTTATGTTTTGAGTATAGAAATGATCATGTCGGCTTTTTAGGCCCGTATGTCGCATGCATAATCTTCTATATCTTGTTGGGTCATCCCATGCCGAGTATTCTCTTATGTTTAATTCTTGTTATCTCATGACGGCCTTTCTGGCCCATTTTCCATGATGGTGTGATAAGAAGGATATGTTACATTGGTGCTCGGTTGAGTAAGGCACTGTGTGCCCATCGCGGCCCTACGGTTTGGGTCGTGACAAAAGTGGTATCAGAGCAGTTCTATCCTAGGGAGTCTACAAGCCGTGTCTAGTAAAGTCTTGTTTATAGGTGTGTTGTACACCACACTTATAAGCAGGAGACTATATGGCATTTAGGACTTTCACTCTTTTTTCTTACTCTAGATCGTGTGGTAGAGCTCAGTTGTAAGAATTCAAACTCATAAATTTTATTTTATTCGTAATACAACGATACCTACATCTAGAAAGGCAGGTGGTAAAAGATTGATTGTGGCTGTGGAAGAGTTGAGTCAGAGGAACTCGATTTTGCATCAAGCTTATGATGAGTAAATGTGAGGTTTTCAGTAGATCACGTGTCTACTAAGACATGTAAGCTTCTTGATAAGGAGCCCAAAGGCATGAATATCTATCCACCCATATGGTTTAAAGCAATAAGAGAATCATGAGGTAGATACAAGTTTCAACAAGTAAAAGAAGCAAGGTGAAGAAGGGTACAAGTTACCAATTAGTGAAGATTATCACTATTTGCAATTGAGACAGAGAAATACAAGCATTATGAGTGACTTTCAACAGTAATAGAGTTATATACAATTGGCCACACTCATCTTAATTATGTCCTATGGGAGCCAACAGATATAGTCATGCCTTACACACTCGATACTTTATTTATACAAACGTCCCTTTTGCTTGGGGACGCTGCGTTTCATCCCCGCAGGTCCTGATAGACAGGTTGAGAGTCCTCCTAGTAGGCTATCAGCTCAGCAGAAGGTATTGGTGCACTCCACTTGCTCCGGAGTTACCTATCTGGTCAGTATGATTTGGACATGTATTGATTGGTATGACGGGGTCATATCTCGAACTTTATGAAATTTATGTACTCGTAGAGGCTTGTAGACAGATGTCATGTATATGGATACTTGTATGGCCTTATCGTCTTATGTTTTGAGTATAAAAATGATCATGTCGGCCTTATAGGCCCGTATGTCGCATGCATAGGCTTCTATATCTTGTTGGGTCATCCCATACCGAGTATTCTCTTTTGTTTAATTCTTGTTATCTCATGACGTCCTTTATGCCCATTTACCATGATGGTGTGATAAGAAGGATATGTTACATTGGTGCTCGGTTGAGTAAGGCACTGGGTGCCCGTCGCGGCCCTATGGTTTGGGTCGTGACAAAAGTGGTATCAGAGCAGTTCTATCCTAGGGAATCTACAAGCTGTGTCTAGTAGAGTCTTGTTTATGGGTGTGTTGTGCACCACACTTATAAGTAGGAGACTACATGGCATTTAGGACTGTCACTCTTTTTTCTTACTCTAGATCGTGTGGTAGAGCTCAGTTGTAAGTATTCAAACTCCTAAATTCTATTTTATTCGTAATACAACAATACCTACATCTAGAAAGACAGCTGGTAAAATATTGATTGTGGCTGTGGAAGAGTTGAGTCAGAGGAACTCGATTTTGCATCAAGCTTATGATGAGTAAATGTGAGGTTTTCAGTAGATCACGTGTCTACTAAGACATATAAACTTCTTGATAAGGAGCCCTAAGGCATGAATACCTATCCACCCATATGGTTTAAAGCAATAAGAGAATCATGAGGTAGATACAAGTTTCAACAAGTAAAAGAAGCAAGGTGAAGAAGGGTACAAGGTACTCAATTAGTGAAGATTATCAATATTTGCAATTGTGACAGAGAAATACAAGCATTATGAGTGACTTTCAACAGTAATAGAGTTATATACAATTGGCCACACTCATCTTAATTATGCCCTATGGGAGCCAATAGATATAGTTTAAGAGAAAGATAGGATATCAAGATCCGACTGTGGTTAGAGTAACCCTAAAATGGTGGATGGATTGTTATCATTAGCTAACATTTCCGAAAATAGTGCAAATGGGGTAATAGATCTCCTTGTGATACACCTAGATGGTGAACTCTTGAATAGTACAGTCAGATATGAATACTAGAATGTTCAGAAATTTCAGAAGATAGTCAGTGGAATCCTAGAAGGGATAAATATTTACCTTAGTATGACTCGAGCCCCGAGTAAAAAAAAGGAGAATGTTAGGCATTAGGAACATCCAGTGAGATGAATTAAGGGGAGCTAAAAATGAAAGAACGTTTTGTTGAAGTTTTCAGAACAAAGTGATAGACAAAAATATTATCCGGAGAATAAGAAGAGAGTAAATGAAGCATCATGAGTAAGATGTGATATATGGGTGATAACGGTAAATCAAAATATGACACGATGACAGAGTCTATAGTCAAGTGAAGGAAAAGACAAGAGGAGACATGCCTTGAAACAATAGAAGAGTATAAGCCATAAAGTCATATCCTTCTTTCGAGAAAAAAGTTGGTTACTCCAACGTGATTACCAGAAAGAAATATTAGACCCCGAAATAATAGAAATTAGTATGAGCTGGTGAATAAGAAAAAATGAATATGAATTAGGGACCGAATGATTTGACAATAGCAAGCATCGTGAGAATTTTAGAGATCACGTTCCGAAAATAATAGAATGGACAACAGAAGAATATCTTTTAAAGGTCATTCTTGAAGACGCTTTCCTAAAGCGAGCACTGTGAGCAAAGTTAAGCTTAAGGGACTAAGTGTGCCAATTACACTAGGTGTCACCCTCGTGCGTAAGAACTTTAGTTATCCCTGGTACAGAAGGGTTACCGCAAGGCGGGTAAGATGTCAGTAAAGATGCCAAAGACGAAGAGGTAACTATATAATAGTAAAGAAAGAATGCGGTAAAAAGGTGAAAGGAATGAGATTGCATTTATTCAGATCCTACAGATATGATATGACTCCAGAACATTATGCAAGCATGACACCGAGGAGAGGCAGTAAAGGTTTTGCACTAGATGATACTGATAAATAAATGGGAATGAACACTCGATGCATAAGGAGCCAGTACGAGAGGTAAGTTAAGACAAAGTACTTAACCCAAGAGGGGTTACGCAGAATATAGATATGAGAATGGACCAACGAGTAGTCTGTAGTGGATTCAGGAATAGTCTAGTTATGGCTAGACAAGAGGATACAAATAAATCAACAGATCGTGCAAGATAAACATAGTGAACCCCAACATAGGGAATCCAGTCTTGGAGATACGAGATCGCAATTGTTGAAAAATACTCAGATAGGAGTTGGGATAGTTAAAGGTACTGTAAAAGTGTTCCAGAAATAAAAGAGAGTGCCACTGGGGAGACATTCAAAATTTCAGTTCAGAAGCAACCCTAAGAGCACAAGGGCACGGAGGTATGTAACTAAGGATAATTATAAGTGAGTAAGAACATCAAAGATTCCTTCGGGTATGTGATGTAATAAGCTCGTATATTTACAGGAGTCAGAGGGTCTCCACTATGTACTACCCCGAAAGACTAGCTGAGGAAATAAGGAAGAAGGATTCAACCTAAGCATAGTAACATAAAGAAGAAATGGTCATGTAATAATAGTCTCACTATAATATTGTATACACTCCATAAGAAAGTGGCACCATCGTGGCTAATGAGCAGGAAGTAAAAAATCAAAGGTGATATTTGAGATCATATGAGTTACAGAAAATTCAAGTATTTGTGGGCAACAAGATAAGCCAAGTATTCATGAAACAAGTGGCAGAATGACCAGGAAAAGTAATTGCTTATATTTAAAGACAACTGAGAAGGCACGAAAGGAAATCTATGGTGCTAGCAATTTAAATTAATATTGTGAGTAGTATAAAAAGATATGTCTAGGTCGCAAGCTAAAGTATGATAGAGCGACAAGGTTTTAGGTAGACAAGAGTAAGGTTATGAAAATGTGAGTGAGAAAGTGACGAGAACATGTAAGGCCTCGAGATTAAGCCTATAAAAAAAAAGAGCTAATAGTTTCCATAAGTTATAGAAAACTCGGTACAGTCTAAGGAATTGTCACGACCCCAAATTCTCTCCATAGGATGTCGTGATGGCACCTAGTATCTAAGACTAGGTAAGCCTATCAATGCGGAATAACAATAAAATTCTAAAATAAATAAATCTGCAATTTCACATAATTTCAACTCCCAAAATTCGGTAGGAATAAGTCACAAGCTTCTAAGAATTTATCATCAGTGTGTGTGTGTGTGTGTGTGTGTGTGTGTGTGTGTGTGTGTGTGTGTGTGTATAAGAGTCTAAAGAAAAATAAAAAAATAACATAATAAGGATAAAAGGGGACTCCGGAGTCTGCGGACGCTGGCAAATATACCTCAAAGTCTCCGTACACAGGTAGCTCACTGATATCTGGGCTGGTAGGAAGTACCTGAATTTACACAAAAAGATGTACAGAAGCGTATTATGAGTACACCACAGCGGTACCCAGTAAGTGCCAAGCCTAACCTCGGTAGAGTAGTGACGAGGTCAGGTTAGGCCCTACTGGAATAATAAAAGACATGGTGAAAAGTTTAACAATAAAATAATAACAAAAATAAAAATGGGAATGAATCAAGTAAGTGGTATGTCACCATTAAATTACACAGAATAAGGGCAAATATGTCATGACCAGAAATGCCCACATTCGGGACCGTGATGGCGCCTAACATTTCACTTGTTAGGCAAGCCAACGTTAGAATAATATTATCCATTTCTAAAAAAAAATTAAATTTATTAATAACAAAGAATTAAATGCGGAAGTAAAGTCTGAAATGTAGTGAAAAATCCATAAAATAATGGTGTCTAAATACCATCCCATAATTGGTGTCAAGAGTGCACGAGTTTCTAGAATAATACAAATAAAGGTCTGAATAAAATAAAGCTGTCTGAAAATAAATACATAGCTAAAATAAGATAGATGAGGACATCAGAACTGCGGACGTTGTGCAGTTATACCTCAAGTTTCCTCTGTATAGCTGAAATCCGAGCAAGTCTATGATACGCCGTTGCGACCAACTCCGAAATCTGCACAAGAAGTGCAGAATGTAATATCAGTACAACCGACCCCGTGTACTGGTAAGTGCCGAGCCTAACCTCGGCGAAGTAGTGACGAGGTTAAGGCAGGTCACATACAATAACATGTACGCAATAATAGTAATAACAACAATAATAGAAATAAATCAGGTAACTCGTTTTAATAGTTGAAACCAACTCAGCCGTCATAACCAATTATTAATTCAACCAATTTCCATTGCAGCGTGCAAACCACTCCCATAATATATTCATTTTCAATCCTCCGATATATTTATTTTAATCAAGTATATATATAGACTTTTCAATAAGTCTATTGCGGCGTGCAATCCGATCCCCCAATATGGACTTTTAATAAGTCTATTGCGGCGTGCAATCCGATCCCCCAATATGAACTTTTTTAAAGTCTATTGTGGCGTGCAATCCGATCCCCCAATATGAACTTTTTTAAAGTCTATTGTGGCGTGCAATCCAATCCCCCAATATGGATTTTTTAATAAGTCTATAGCGGCGTGCAATCCGATCCCCCAATATGAACTTTTTAATAAGTCTATTGCGGAGTGCAATCCAATATTTTTAATAAGTCTATTGCGGCGTGCAATCCAATATATATATATATATATATACTTTCATTTCCGTTGCGGCGTGCAATCCGTTCCCCCAATATAACTTTAAACAACTTATAAATGTAATAAAAATTACTCCAATAAATACCACGTCCAATGAGAAAATATTAAGCATCAAGGTACACAATAAATATAATTTATTTATGAACAAACAATGGCAATTAACAATTAATTGTGAAAATCGTGGAGAAAATAGGTAATTTAATATTTAGTATGCTAAATGTCAAATAACAATTAAGACACATAAATCAACTATTATGTAACAATTATTGCACGAATTCAAGAATTAATATTTGACAAAGAATAGGAGAGAAACAATTATTATAATAATTAATTCGTGTATTAAAACAAATTTAGGATTTTCAAATAATTATGCAAACAATTAATTTGACGACGTATAGACACTCGTCACCTCGCCTATACATCAGTCACATGCATTTCACATAATAAATCATTTAAGGGTTCTATTTCCTCAAGTCAAGGTTAACCACGACACTTACCTCGCTTTGCAAATTCCAATCAATTACTCGACCACAGCTTTTCTTTTAAATTTTTCTTCAAAAGCTTCAAATCTATTCACAAACAATTCGATATACTCAATATGAATCATAGGAATTAATTCCATATGAATTTATAAATTTTTCGGATAAAAATCCAAAATTCATTTAAATATTTGACAGTGGGACCCACGTCTCAAATCCCAGAAAAACTCGCGAAATCCGAACACTCGTTCCGCTACGAGTTCAACCATACAAACATTATCCAATTCCGATATCAAATGGACCTTCAAATCTTAAATTTTCGTTTTTGGAAGATTTTATAAAAATCTGATTTTTCTTCCATAAATTCACGGATTCATGATGTAAATGAGTATGGAATCATGAAATATAATCAATATAGGATAAGAAACACTTGCCCCAATTTTTCCCGTGAAAATCGCCCAAGAACTCGCCTTACCCGAGCTCAAAATGACCAAAATGAATAAAAATCTCGGACTCTTCGATTTATACACTGCCCAGGCATTTCCGCACTTGTGCTGCCTCGGTTCGCACTTGCAAGCTCGCATTTGCGAGAAAAATCTTGCATCTGCGAAATGGGGCTGCCAGGCGAGGCCTCGCATCTGCGGAGGAAAAATGCGCACCTGCGCTGCCTTCCGCTTCTGCGATCGTTGAGTCCACTTCTACGGACGCGCGGATGCGTGCAAGTTTCCGCAACTGCGGAATTTTGCCCAGCTTGCCCAGTCCTCTTCTGCGATGGAAGGCTCGCTTCTGCGAGCTTGCACCTGCGGTCCAAAATCCGCAGGTGCGATTACACCAGAAGGCCAAATATCAGATTTTTCCTTAAGTCCAATTCTTGTTCCGATTTCGATTCGAATCACACTCGGGGTACTCGGGACCCCGTTCGAATATATCAACAAGTCCCATAACATAATAAGGACTTACTCGGGGTCTAATATCACGTCAAACAACGCTGAAATTATAATTCACACCCCGATTCGAACTTTTGAGTTTTAAACTTTTCAATTTGTAAATCTCGTGCCAAAACATATTAAATGAATCCGGAATGACTTCAAATTTGGCACACATGTCCTAAATGACATAACAGAGCTATTCCAATTTTCATAATCGGATTCCGGCTTCGATATCAAAAAGTCAATCCCGTGGTCAAACTTGAAAATCTTTAGCCTTTAAATTACTAGTTTCCGTTAAATGGTCAAAACTTGAGCTAGGGATCTCCAAATTAAATTTCGGGCATACGCCCATGTCCCAAATCACGATACGGACCTATTGGAACTGTCAAAATATTATCCGGATCCGTTTGCTCAAAATATTGACCAAAGTCAACTCAGTTGAGTTTTAAGGCTCTATTTCACATCTTAATCTATTTTTCACATAAAAACTTTCCGAAAAATTTAACGAACTGTGCACGTAAGTCGAGGAGTGATATATAGTACTTTTTGAGGTCATACAACACAGAATTAATTTTTAGATTTAAAGATGACATTTTGGGTCATAACATTCTCCACTCCTAAAACAAATGTTCGTCCTCGAACGAAGTTAGAAAAAAGTACCCGAGTTGGTGAATAAGTGTGGATATTTACTCCGCATGTCCGAATCGGACTCACATGTAGATGCCTCTACCGGCTGACCTCTCCATTGCACTCGAACTGAGGGATAACTCTTAGACCTCAACTGCCGGACCTGCCGGGCTAGAATAGCCACCGGCTCCTCCTCATAGGTCAAATCTTTGTCCAATTGGACTGAGCTGAAATCTAACACATGGGACGGATCGCCATGATATTTTCGGAGCATAGACACATGGAACACTGGATGAACCACTGATAAACTAGGTGGTAATGCAAGCCTGTAGGCTACTTCACCCACCCTTTCAGGAATTTCAAAGGGTCTGATATACCTAGGGCACAACTTGCCCTACTTTCCGAACCTCATTACACCTTTCATAGGTAAAACCCGAAGCAATATTCTTTCTCCAAGCATGAATGCAATATCACGAACTTTACGATTGGCATAACTCTTTTGCCTAGACTGAGCTGTGCGAAGTCGATCCTGAATAATCTTGACCTTATCCAAGGCATCCTGTACCAAATCGGTACCCAACAACCGAGCCTCTCCCGGTTCAAACCAGCCAACTGGCGAACGACATCGCCTTCCATATAATGCCTCGTATGGAGCCATCTGAATGTTTGAATGGTAGCTATTATTATAAGCAAACACCGCAAATGGCAAGAACTGATCCCAAGAACCTTCAAAGTCTATAACACGAGCGCGAAGCGTATCTTCCAATATCTGAATGGTGCGCTCTGACTGTCCGTCTATCTGTGGATGAAATATTATACTCAACTCAACCCGCGTGCCTAACTCACAATGTACAGCCCCCCAGAAGTGTGAGGTAAACTGTGTACCTCGATCTGAAATAATAGACACGGGCACACCGTGAAGGCGGACAATCTCACGAATGTAAATTTCATCTAATCTTTCTGAAGAATAGGTAACTGCCACTGGAATGAAATGTGATGACTTGGTCAACCTGTCCACAATGACCCAAACTGCGTCAAATTTTCTCTGAGTCCGTGGGAGTCCAACAACAAAATCCATAGTGATACGCTCCCATTTCCACTCAGGAATTTCTAACGTTTGAACCAAACCACCAGGTCTCTAATACTCGTACTTAACTTGTTGACAATTCAGACACCTAGCTACATATGCAACTATATCCTTTTTCATTCTCCTCCACCAATAATGTTGTCGCAATTCTTGATACATTTTGGCGGTACCTGGATGAATAAAATACCTGGAACTGCGTGTCACTTCAAGAATTAATTCACAAAGTCCGTCAACATTAGGCACACAAATACGACCATGCATTCGCAGAACTCCATCTTTCCCTACAACAACTTGTTTGGCATCACTGTGCCGTACCGTGTCCTTAAGGACAAGTAAATGAGGATCATCATACTGCCGCTCTCTGATGCGCTCATATAAAGAAGACCGATCGACTGTGCAAGCTAGAACCCGACTGGGTTCTGAAATATCTAACCTCACGAACTGATTAGCCAAGGTCTGAACACCTGCAGCTAACGGCCTCTCACCAACCAGAATATACGCAAGACTACCCATACTCATAGCCTTTCTACTCAAAGCATCGGCCACCGCATTGGCCTTTCTGGGATGATACAAAATGGTGATATCATAGTCTTTCAACAATTCCAACCATCTTCTATGCCTCAAATTAAGATCTTTTTGTTTGAACAGATACTGAAGGCTATGATGATCAGTAAATACCTCACACGAGACACCGTAGAGGTAATGCCTCCAAATCTTTAGCTCGTGAACAATGACTGCCAATTCTAAGCCATGAACAGGATAATTCTTCCCGTGAACTTTCAACTGCCGCGACGCATATGCAATCACCCTACCATCTTGCATTAATACTGCACCAAGCCCAATGTGAGATGCATCATAATATACTGTATACGATCCTGGACCTGTGGGTAATACCAACACTGGTGACGTAGTCAAAGCGGTCTTGAGCTTCTGAAAGCTCAACTCGCACTCGTCTGACCATCTGAATGGGACACCTTTTTGGGTCAGTCTGGTCAATGGGCTTGCTATAGATGAAAACCCTTCCCCGAATCAACGATAATAACCTTTCAAACCCATGTAACCCCGGCATGGCTAGGGTCACTGTCTTGGCATGACAATCCAATATAGCATGATAAGGTGACAACCAATCCATACCCAAGATGACATCAAAATCTACCATATCAAGAAGTAGAAGATCCACACTAGTCTCAAGTTTATCAATAGTAACCACACACGAATGATAGACATGATCTACTATAACAGAGTCTCCCACCAGTGTAGATACACATACAGAAGCACTCAGAGAATTACAAGGCACAACCAAATATTAAGCAAAATAGGAGGACACATAGGAATAAGTAGATCCTGGATCAAATAGGACTGAAGCATCTCTATGGCAAACTGGAATAATACATGTGATCACAACATCAGATGACTCGGCCTCAGGCCTAACTGAAAAGCATAAAATCAAGGCCGGGCCCCACCACTCTGAACTGCGTCTCTAGGACGGCCTCTAACTGGTTGGCCTCTACCTCTAACGGTCTGACCTCCACCTCTAAAGGCCTGACTTCAACATCTAATGGCCTGACCTCCACCTCTAGTTGCCTGACCCCTACCTCTAGCTGGCTGAGCAGGCGGTGAAGCAACCGGTGCGGGTATGATGGCATGAGAATCCTGCCAAGATCTATTACTCGCCAACCTAGAGCAATACCTCCTGATGTGACCAATGTTCCCACACTCATAACACACATCCTGATGACGTGGATGCTGGAGCTGAAGCTGACCCGAATGGGCCAGATAACCGCTGTAGTGACTCTAGAGTGGTGGTGCACTGATAGGAGCTGAATGTGCACTAAGTGTTGGTTGCCCAGAGTAAGTCATAATAGGACCGTGACTCCCTTAAGCACATGGATATGCATGAAGTGTTAAATGAAACGGTCTGGGAGGATGACCCCTACCAAAATTACCCCTGCCTCCAAGCGAGGCACCACTAAAACCACCAAACTGACGAGGCCTCTTATCAGACCTCTTCCCTCTCTCCTGTGCAACAACCATCTCGATCCTCCTCACGACATTAGCAGTTGCCTAAAAAGAAATCTCGCTTCCGGTCTCCTTGACCATCTGAAGCCTGATAGGGTGAGTGAGTCCCTCAATAAACCTCCCCTCTCTCTCTCCCTCAGTAGGTAGTAAAAGGAGAATATGACAGGCCAAATCGACAAAACGGGACTCATACTGAGTAACAGTCATACTACCCTGCTGTAGATGCTCAAATTGCTTGCAGTAATCCTCTCTTAGTGTGATAGGAAGAAACTTCTCCACAAATAACTTAGAGAACTGCTCTCAGGTAAGTGCAGGCGATCCAACTGGTCTGGCTAATGTATAATCTCTCCACCACCTCTTGGCGAAACCCGTCATCTGAAATACAACAAAATCAACCCCATTGGTCTCTACTATACCCATGTTCCGTAGCACCTCATGGCAATGGTCAAGATAATCCTGTGGGTCCTTAGGAGGTGTACTACTGAAGTGAACTGGAAAGAGCTTAGTAAACTTATCCAGTCTCAATAAGGCCTCAAAAGACATGGCGGTCCTATCACCGGTCTGTGCCGCAACAACTGGCTGAACTACCCCAACTGGTGGGGCTACTGGAGCCTGATTCTGGGGAGCCATCTGCTCCGAAGCGGGAGTAGTGGGAGTTTGTGCTCCTCCCCCATCCTGTGAGATGGCTGGTGCCACTGGAAATGTACCATTCTGGGCCACACCCTCCATAAGACTCACCAAACGGACTAGAGCGTCCTGAAGTACTGGAGTAGCTATGAATCCTTCCAGAACCTGAACTGGTCCAACTGGTACATTCTGAACTGGAACCTCCTCGTCAAGCTCTATCTGAGGCTCCACTGCTGGGGCTGCTGCTCGGGCTCTAGGATGAGCTCTTCCCCTGCCTCTGCCTCGGCCTCTAACACGACCTCGGCCTCGACCTCTACCCCTGACCATAGTTGCCACCGGGGGTTCTGGTCCTTGTCCATCGGTAGATGTATTACGTGCTCTCACCATCTGCGAGAGAATAAGAGTAGAATGGTTCAATCATCGATGATAGAAGTGCTATTGTTCCTAAACTTCATAGCCTCTGAAATATAAGTACAGACGTCTCTGTACCGATCCTTCAGACTCTACTAAGCTTTCTCGTGACTCGTGAGACCTATGTAACCTAGTGCTCTGATACCAACTGTCACGACCCAAAATTCCCACCTTCGGGACCGTGATAGCGCCTAACATTTCACTTGCTAGGCAAGCCAACGTTAGAATAATATTATCCATTTTAAAAATAAAAAAAAATTATTAATAACAAAGAATTAAATGTGAAAGTAAAGTCTGAAATATAGTGAAAAATCCATAAAATAATGGTGTCTAAATACCATCCCAGAATTGGTGTCACAAGTGCACGAGCTTCTAGAATAATACAAATAAAGGTCTGAATAAAATAAAGCTGTTTGAAAATAAATACACAGCTAAAATAAGATAGACGGGGATTTCAGAACTGCAGACGTTATGCAGTTATACCTCAAGTCTCCTCTGTATAGCTGAAATCCGAGCAAGTCTATGATACGTCGTTGGGACCAACTCCAAAATATGCACAAGAAGTGCAGAGTGTAGTATCAGTATAACCAACCCTGTGTACTGGTAAGTGCTGAGCCTAACCTCGACGAAGTAGTGACGAGGCTAAAGCAGGTCACTTACAATAACATGTACGCAATAATAGTAATAACAACAATAATAGAAATTAATCAGGTAACTCATTTTAATAGTTTGAAACCAACTCAGCCGTCATAACCAATTATTAATTCAACCAATTTCCATTGCAGCGTGCAAACCGCTCCCACAATATATTCATTTTCAATCCTCCAATATATTTATTTTAATCAAGTATATATATAGACTTTTCAATAAGTCTGTTGCGGCGTGCAATCCGATCCCCCAATATGGACTTTTAATAAGTCTGTTGCGGCGTGCAATCCGATCCCCCAATATAGACTTTTTAATAAGTCTATTGCGGCGTGCAATCCGATCCCCCATTATATATATATATATATATATATATATATATATATATATATATATATATATATATATATATATATATATATATATATATACTTTTATTTCTGTTGCGGCGTGCAACCCGTTCTCCCAATATAACTTTAAATAACTCATAAATATAATAAAAAATACTCCAATAAATACCACGTCCAATGAGAAACTATTAAGCATCAAGGTACACAATAAATATAATTTATTTATGAACAAACAATGGCAACTAACAATTAATTGTAAAAAGCGTGGAGAAAATATGCAGTTTAATATTTAGTATGCTAAATGTCAAATAACAATTAAGACACATAAATCAACTATCATGTAACAATTATTGCAGGAATACAAGAATTAATATTTGATAAAGAATAGGAGAGAAACAATTATTATAACAATTAATTCATGTATTAAAACAAATTTAGGATTTTCAAATAATTATGCAAATAATTAATTTGACGATGTATAGACACTCGTCACCTCGCTTATACGTCATTCACATGCATTTCACATAACAAATAATTTAAGGGTTCTATTCCCTCAAGTCAAGGTTAACCACGACATTTAACTCGTTTTGCAAATTCCAATCAATTACTCGACCACAGCTTTTCCTTTTAAATTTTTCTCCAAAAGCTTCAAATCTATTCACAAACAATTCGATATACTCAATACGAATCATATGAATTAATTCCATATGAATTTACAAATTTTTCGGATAACAATCTAAAATTCATTTAAATATTCGACAGTGTGGACCACGTCTCAAATCCCAGAAAAACTCATGAAATTCGAACACTCGTTCCGCTACGAGTTCAAACCATACAAAACTTATCCAATTCCGATGTCAAATGGACCTTCAAATCTTAAATTTTCGTTTTTGGAAGATTTTATAAAAATCTATTTTTTCTTCCATAAATTCACGAATTCATGATGTAAATGAGTATGGAATCATGAAATATAATCAATATAGGATAAGGAACACTTACCCCAATTTTTCCCGGGAAAATCGCCAAAGAATTCGCCTTACCCGAGCTCAAAATGACCAAAATAAGTAAAAATCTCGGACTCTTTGATTTATACACTGCCCAGGCATTTCCGCACCTGCGGTGCCTGGGTTTGCACTTGCAAGCTCACATTTGCGAGAGAAATCTCGCATCTGCAAAATGGGGCTGCCAGGCGAGGCCTCGCATCTCCGGAGGAAAAATGCGCACCTGCGCTGCCTTCCGCTTCTGCGATCGTTGAGACCGCTTCTGCGGACGCGCGGGTGCGTGCATGTTTCCGCACCTGCGGACGTTTGCCCAGCTTGCCCAGGCCGCTTCTGCGATGGAAGGCTTGCTTATGCGAGCTCGCATCTGCGGTCCAAAATCCGCATGTGCGATTACACCAGAAGGCCAAATATTAGATTTTTCCTTAAGTCCAATTCTTGTTCCGATTTAGATTCGAATCACACTCGGGGTACTCGGGACCCCGTCCGAATATACCAACAAGTCCCGTAATATAATACGGACTTACTCGGGGTCTAATATCATGTCAAACAATGCTGAAATTATAATTCACACCCGATTCGAACTTTTGAGTTTTAAACTTTTTAATTTTCAAATCTCGTGCCAAAACATATTAAATGAATCTGGAATAACTTCAAATTTGGCACATAAGTCCTAAATGACATAACAAAGTTATTCCAATTTTCAGAATCGGATTCCGGCTCCAATATCAAAAAGTCAATCCCGTGGTCAAACTTGGAAATCTTTAGCCTTTAAATTACTAGTTTTCGTTAAATGGTCATAACTTGAGTTAGGGACCTCCAAATCACGATACGAACCTACCGGAACTGTCAAAATACTGATCCGGATTCGGTTGCTCAAAATATTGACCAAAGTCAACTCAGTTGAGTTTTAAGGTTCTATTTCATATCTTAATCCATTTTTCACATAAAAACTTTTCGAAAAATTTTACGGACTGTGCACGCAAGTCGAGAAGTGATAAATAGTGATTTTCAAGGTCATAGAGCACCGAATTAATTTTTAAATTTAAAGATGACATTTTGGGTCATCACAATATAATACCTCGCAGAAAGAAAACATAAATTTACAACTTTAAGAAAAATCACAACAATAATCAAAGGCAAATGCAGCAATAAAGAAATATCAACAAGGGCACTCCCGAGGTACCACCTCGTAGTCCCAAATTATAAATAAATTCACAATATCTCATTTTCTTATATCACCGCGGGAGCCTTCACATTTAATTTTAAAGAAAATATTTGTTTTCCCGAAATAGCATCCCTCGTTTTAGCTACCCTTATCACACCGCATGACTTCTAGTAGTTCCCTTACTAGTCACGCGCATCAAGCCACCCTTATCTCACCGTATGCGTTTCAACACCCAGACCTTATACCACCGCATGCGTATCAATATCACAATATATCACAATTTGCACCTCAAGTGCCCAAATATTTCCACTTGTCAAAATAAATCAACAATAATATTTTCCACAATAAAGAGCTCACGGCTCACGCCAAAAATAAATCAACAACAATATTTTCCATAATAAGGAGCTCACGGCTCAATCATAATGAGTACGGAAATCTCACAAATATCCAACAAAAATAATATTTCACAAATTTAACACCTTGTCTAAATATCAAATTTTGAAATGTAAAATACTTCATTTTTAATAATATTTAAATTAAGAAATCTATCCTTCAAATAATGCACAGAACAAAAGGAACAGAGTTTCAACTAAACAAGTAAAACACTTAGTAGGAACAGGTCAGGCAAATTTAAAATACGAAAATATATTAATGATGATGAATATAACAAAATAAAATAATTTAAAGACATAATCTTTCACATTTAACCCATGTACACACTCATCACCTCGTGTACATGACTCTCAACACATTACAATTATCACATCAATACAAATCCTAGGGGAAATTTCCCCCATACAAGGTTAGACAAGTCACTTACCTCAAACCACGCTCAATCAGTCAAGTAGTATGTCTTTTTCTCAATTTTCTGACTCCGATCGGCTCGAATCTAATCATAATTAATTCGATTCAATCAATACAAATTATAGGAATAAATTTCATAAGAAAATATAAATTTTCTAACAAAATCCGAAATTTAACTCAAAAATTGCATGTGGGTCCCACGTCTCGAAACCCGACAAAAGTTACAAAATTCGAATGCCCATTCAACCACGAATCCAACCATACTATTTTTACTAAAATCTGACATCAAGTCGACCCTCAAATCTTCAAATTAAACCTAAAGGATTTTCTAAATCTTCCTACTTAATTCACCAATTAAATGTTAAAAACAACCATGGATTCGGGTAATTTGACCAATATTGAGTTAAGAACACGTACCCCGTTGTTTTCCTTGAAAATCTCCCAAAAACCACCTTTTTCCGAGCTCCAAATCGGTAAAAATGAAATGTGGGACAAAGTCTCATTTTCAGAACTTAAACATTCTACCTAGTGATTTCTTCTATGCAATCGCGGACCAACTCACGCGATCGCGAAGCACAAATTTCCATTGCCCAAAAATAACTCTACGCGATCGCAAAAAATTCCACGCAATCACGAAGCACAGTCTCCGCAAGCCTACGCGATCGCGAACCTTCTCACGCGATCGCGAAGCATTAAGCGTGTGACCCAGCTCCTCCCTCCGTTCCTCTTTGCGAACGCGGCCTAGCCCACGCGTTCGCGATGCATTGTTCTCAAGCTACGCGATCGTGGTTCCCTACACGCGATCGCATAGAGTAAAATCTCCACTGCCCACTTAATCCTACGCGATCGCGGACCTTCTCACGCGATCGCGTAGAAGAAAACCAAACCTGAGCACCAGAAAATTTCAGCAAAATACCAAGTCCAAAAATTGATCCGTTAACCATCCGAAATTCACCCGAGGCCCCGAGTACCTCAACCAAATACACCAACAAGTGCTAAAACATCATACGAACTTAATCGAAGCCTCAAATCATATCAAACAACGCTAAAATCATGAATCATACTCCAATTCAAGCTTAATGAAACTTAGAAATTCCAACTTCTACATTCGATGCCGAAACCTATTAAATTAAGTCCGATTGACCTCAAATTTTGCACACAAGTCATAAATGACATAAAATACCTATTCAAATTTCCAGAATCGGATTTCAACCCCGATATCAAAAAGTCAACTCCACGGTCAAACTTCCAAACTTAAATTTCTATCTATGCCATTTCAAGCCTAATTTAACTACGGGCCTCCAAAAAAAATTTCGGACATGCTCCTAAGTCCAAAATCATCATACGAAGCTATTGGAATTATCAAAATTCTATTTTGGGGTCGTTTACACATAGGTCGACATCCAGCCAACTTTTTCAACTTAAGTTTTAAACTTTGGAACTAAGTGTTCCAATTCATTCCAAAAATCTCACCGGACCTGAACCAATTACCCCGGTAAGTCACGTAATAGTTATAAAGTACAAAATAAGCAGTAAATGGTAAAACAAGGCTACAACTTTTAAAACGATTGGCCGGGTCGTTAGAGGAACTCAAAGGAGTCTAAGAATATGAGCAATTATAAGAGATAAAATGCTACCCTGGTAGTAGAATAAAGGTGTAATGGTGATAGATAAGAGGATGACATTTAGGCTTTTGAATGAGTAATAATTTTAAGAAAGGGGATTTCATGAATTGCATGGGATTAGAATACCCATATAAGATGAATCACGCCAGGATGCTATGAAATACGGTTATTGAAGTATAGTATCACCCCTAGGTGGATCAGGAAAATCACTTCAAATATTCCCTGATGAGACGTGAGCTCTAGTGACAATGTATTACGTAAGATGTCTCAAGTTATCAGTGGTAGATATAGATCAACATTAAGGTGAATCAACAATAGATGAATAAAAATTCCAAAGTATAAGAGGAGGTTATGATGCCATTCTTTAGATGAACAGTAATAAGGAAGCATTAAAGGACTTAGATTTATACATATAGGATAAGTAGTGAGAGAGTAACCTCGAGTTGGGTAGCAGACCTTGGCAATAATAAACCGAAGTAAGTGTTATAGTACGGTATGACCTACCTAGATGCACTAAATCTATAAGGACATATAATCAAGGCTATGAAACAAAATATAGCAATAGTGGTACATTCAACAAAGTACCAAGCGAAGAACTTCAGTATATTTATAGATGCCCAGAGGGACAGCTTGTCGTAGTCCTATATATATTCACAAAGTGAGGCCTAGAGATTGGCTAAAAGCTGGAGGAAAATGAGAGACGAGTCGCATAGGGGCACATACAAGGACAAAGTCATACATATTGCACGATATAAGGTAGCAATAATTACGACATTGGAAGAATTCTGACCATGAGTCGTGGCGTGAGAAAGAGGCCTAAAGGGGGAAATTCCCTGGCCTTTGGATTTATTCATAGAACAATTGCCTAAATGGCAAAGGACAATATTAAAGTATTCATAAGAACCATAGGTTATGAGAATGATAAGCGTATCAGTCAACATTCAAGGACGAATGTTCCAAAGGGGGGAATGATGTTACACCCCAGGTTTTTGTACGTGAAAGTACGTCGTAAGTCAATTTATGTAAGCTTGAAAATGAGATCCTCTTTGAAAGTATATAGAATGATTTAATGATGTTACATCCCATTTTCGCAAGCCTTTAAGAGTTATCATTCGGGGACAAATATTTCTAAGGGACATGTTGTTACACCTCGTACTTTAGACGTCACTGTATTTATAGGATTATCTAATGTAAGCTCAAAAAGGACGAAATCCTTCTATAAGAATAAGAAAGGTTTACCAAAATTTTAAGTAAGTTAAGATGAATCTAAGACTTGCTAATCATGATTTAAATAAGTTTAAAGTCATTATATGACTATATATGATGTTTGGATATGAAATATAAAGTTTGGGAAAAATCGGATTTATGTTGCGAAAATACCGACTAAGGATTTGCCTTGTAATAAAGTTTTTTGAGAAATACATTTCGTAAGCTTTATAATGTCTTTCTGGGACATATTATATACCAAATTAAAGATCTTTGAGTCTAGTTTCTAATGCATTTAACTGTTCATTATTATGATATCGGAGTAGAGAGATATTCACATTTTTGCGAAACTGCACAAGCAGCACCCATGGGCCCACAAAGTCGGGGAAAAATTTCAGCTTGTATTAAAATCAATTCTCCTGTCGTTTTAACTCATTTTTCTGGTCCAAAATAGTTTCTAAATGCTCTCCAATGGTTCTTGCATAATTCTAGGGTGAGAACCTAAGATGAAAACATGAATCCAACGCTCGAAATCCCGTGGTGCTTGTTAGATCGTAGTTCTTCGTCTTGTGGCTGTTATGGAGGGTTCTTCAAAGGTAAGTAACCTCAGACTTCGTGTCGTTCTTGTTGATTAAGGTAATAATCAATCCTTCCTTTATATATATTTGATTTGCAAGGCAAACTACAAGTGGTTACACACCAACTTGAACACCAAAAAATTGATTCAAGAAGAGAATACAACACCTATAGGGTTGCGGTGTTATTGAGGATAGTTGTGGGTTGTGCTTGGCTGAAATTTCATGTTGTTTCTACTTTTTAAGATGAGTATAAAATCCTACTATATGTACTTGAAGTTGTTTGTGTGTTGGTTGCATTATTTGAGCAAAATACTACAAGAGGAGACTTGAAATAATTTGAGATGTTATGGGTTTTAATGGACTGTTTTGGAAAGGTTGTTTCCATGAACTATAAATGGCTGAAAAATAGGTAAAATAACTTGATTATGATATGGTTTCTGTTGTTATGCATGTCTATATGTTTATCAAGTGAATTGGTGAAAGGAGCATACGAAACTTGAGATTGGAAGTGAAGATTAGCTTAAGTCACTTCTATGGTATTGTATTGCCATTGATGGCTGTTATAAGCTAAATATAACTTGGATTTCGACTTGAAGCTACTGTAAGAGGTATGCATATTATGTTCTTGCATGTGCTTAAGGTTATCTTGATATTGATTAAGTTAAATGGATGGACTAGACATGAACTAGTGAATAAAGTTGCTAATTGAGGATAACTGGAGTTGTAGATTATTTTCTTTGTAATAAATATATGGTATAAGGCTGGAATCATTGATGAATGACTTCATTATCATGTTATTGATACTAGTAATTTAAAGTAAGAAATCTATAAGGGGTGATATGGGGTATACGGTTCCGAGAGATCTTATTGACTTATTTCATTATGCACTACATTCATTTATACATGTATATTGACCCATGACCATATGGCGTTATATACGCATATAGTATATGTATATGGGGTATGGGGGAAAGGTTATGGCGTTATATATGTACCACTACCTAATCAGCTGGTATACATTGATGATTTCGCCCACAGTGGCTGAGGTGATATGATGGGATGCCCTCAGAGGCTTGATGATATTATGTACGCATATACTTATACATGGTATGGCATTTATACGCACATGCATGCCATTATAAATTTTTCATGATTCACAGAGCTATTCATAATTATAGGTTAAGTTCTTTACTCCATGTTTCTTTCATTTCTTTTATATACTACTGTCATGCCTTACATACTCGGTACTTTATATTTGTACTGACGTCCCTTTTGCCTACGGATGCTGCGTTTCATGCCCGTAGGTACCGATAGACAGGTTGAGGGTCCTCCTAGTAGGCTATCAGCTCAGCGGAAGGTGTTGGTGCACTCCACTTGCTCCGGAGTTGCATATCTGGTCAGTATGATTTGGACATGTATTGATTGGTATGTCGGGGCCATATCTCGAACTTTATGACATTTTATGTACTCGTAGAGGCTTGTAGATAAATGTCATATATATGGATACTTGTATGGCATTATCGGCCTACGTTTTGAGTATACAAATGACCATGTCGGCCTTATAGGCACGTATGTCGCATGCATAAGCTTCTATATCATGTTGGGTCATCCCTTATCAAGTATTCTCTTATGTTTAATTCTAGTTATCTCATGACGGACTTTCTGGCCTATTTACCCATGGTGGTGTGATAAGAAGGATACGTTACATTGGTGCTCGGTTGAGTAAGGCATCGGGTGTCCGTCGAGGCCCTACAATTTGGGTTGTGACACAACCACTGTACCTAGAGGTGATAAGTTTGCTGCAACAGCTAGACCTGCAGTTCTTATGGATTATTCTGAGAGACAAAAGGGCTATTTATTGCTAGAATTGGATAGAAAATAACTTTTGTAAGTAGGGATGTGATTTTCAAGGAATAAGAATTTTCTTTTGCTGCAAATTTAGACATAGATAAATCTTGGTTCCTTGACATGCCTGATAATGTACAAGATCAGGAAGTTCAAGAAGTGTAGATACCTAACACAACAACTCACACACCTAATACAATTGATGACCTTGAGCCTGAAGAATCAGTTACTGAAGGTGCTGAGCATGAACATGTCACAACATCACAGGAAAAGAAAACAAAGGAGATTACCTTACAAGTAGCAGAAACACCAGCACGACCAACACATGTCAGAAGGTCTGCTAGGGAGTCCAAAGAGCCTATTTGGATTAAAGATTACATAGCACCAAGCAAAGCTTCCAACAAATATCCTTTGGTAAACTATCTCTCCTATAATAATATTACTTCAACTTACTGCAGTTACTTGCCCAAATTTTCCAGCTTGGTGGAACCACAGACTTTCAAGCAAGCAGTCAAAGATACTAGATGGATTCAAGCTATGTAACAAAAAATCCAAGCTCTAGAGGACAATCATACCTGGGAAGCCGTTGATCTACCTGCAGGAAACAACATTGTGGGCACAAAGTGGGTATATAAGATCAAGTATCATGCCAATGGAGAAGTTGAAAGATTCAAGGCTAGGTTGGTTGCCAAGGGGTACAGTCAACAAAAGGGACTTAATTATCATGATACTTTCTCTCATGTGGCCAAGATGGTCACAGTAAGGTCTGTGATAGCACTAGCAGTATCTAGAGGTTGATATTTATACCAAATGGATGTATACAATGCTTTCTTGCAAGGTGATCTTTGTAAGGAAGTGTACATGGAACTACTTGAAGGTTTTAGAAGACTGGGGGATCAGAAGGTTTGCAGGTTAGTTAAATCCCCATATGGGCTTAAGCAAGCCTCTAGGCAATGGAACATTAAGTTGACAGAGGCATTGCTTGAAGCAGGGTTTACTCAGAGTAGTTATGACTATTCTTTGTTCACCTTGAAGAAGAAGGGTGGCATAGTGGTTATCTTGGTCTATGTAGATGATCTGCTCATTACATGTAGTAATGCAGATTTAATCATTGAAGCCAAGCAGGTGCTCCATCAGAAATTCATACTCAAAGATTTAGGGGAACTCAAATACTTCTTGGGAATTGAGGTTCTTTGGTCAGAAAATGGTATTATATTAAATCAAAGGAAATATGTACTTGAGATAATATCTTATATGGGCCTCAGTGGAGCCAAACCTGCAATTAGAGGTATTCATAAAAACCCTAAAAATCGAACCAAACCGACCAAAAAATCCGATACTTTTTAGGTTTGGTTTTGAATTTTAAAAACCGATCAAATTTGGTTTGGTTTTGATTTTATTTAAAAAATAACCGAACCAAATCGACTATAGAAGTAACTATTTAAATTTATTATTACACCTATATATATGTATATTCTTATATAAAGTTTCTAAAATTTTATGGTACATATTAGTCATTTGTATTTTTATTCTAGTTTTTTGCATTATAATAATCTAATTTTTTACCTTTATATTCTAGTTTGATGAGTAGTTTTCTTTTGCTAAGTACAAGAATTATGTTATGTTAAAAATAATCAATTTTTAATTGAGTATTTAAATTATTCATCACTATTTAATTCAATTATCATCAATATATCTTGGTAAATGATAGATTTCTCAAAGAGAAATTGGTTTGATAGTGTTACGTTAAAAATGTAGTCTCCAGAATATGTGTTTGGTAGTGTATGTCTCATATTTAAAGAAAAAAGTCGATAAATAACCGAAAAACTCAAAAAACCGAAAAAAACTGAATTGATAAAAAATCGACTTAATTGGTTTGGTTTGGTTCTAATATTTGAAGAACCGACTCACTTGATTTGATTTATTTTTAGGGAAAAATTGACCCAAACCTAACCATGAACACCCCTACATGCAATCACTCCTATGGAAACCAATCTAAGGTTGACCACAGTGGAGTATGACAAGGCCACTGGCATTATGGGAGATGTAGCATTGTAATATCATACTTTGTACCAGAAGCTGATTGGCAAGCTTATGTATGTTACAATTACAAGGCTATATATCAGTTATGCTATCCAAACCTTGATTCAATTCATACAACACCCTAAGAGGTCACACTAGGAAGTTGCACTTCGAGTGGTGAGATACCTAAAGAATGCTCCAGGTCAAGGTGTGTGGCTTAAAGTTGGGGCTGCGAATGATTTGAGTTGCTGGTGTGATTCACGCTGGGTTGCATACCCAAATACACACAAATCGGTCACAGGTTATGCAATCAAATTTGAAGAATCCTTGATATCTTTGAAGTCCAAGAAGCAACAGACAATGTCCAGAAGTTCTGCTGAAGTTGAGTATAGAAGCATGGCTTCAGCTGTAGCGGAAGTGACTTGGTTGCTAAGTTTGTTCAAAGAACTGGGAGTGGCCATTCAAGTCCATGTTACAATCTTGAGTGACGGAAAATTTGCTATTCAAATAACAGCTAGTCCTATCTTCCATGAGCGTATGAATCATATAGAAATTGACTGCCATTTCATTCGAGATAAGATCAAAGATGGTGTTGTCAAGACAGTCTATGTGAATACTTGAGACCAATTAGCTAATTTACTCATAAAAGGGTTGTGTCAAGCTTAACACATGTTTCTTCTACGCAAGCTTGGTGTGCTGAACATTTTGCACCCTCCAGTTTGAAGAGGAGTATTATGACTTGTATTGTTAGTTTGTTAGTTTGTATTTGTGCTGTTAGTTTGTTAGTTAATAGTTGGTTAGCAGTAGTTAGTCATGGTGATGTGACAGCGTCTCATTGGTTAAGTTAATTAGTGAGTCGGTTAGTGGAGTTATGTATATAACCACCTGCACAGTCCCTAATGGATCAAATGTATTCATTTTGTCTGAAAATGGTCTCTTTTTCTCCTCTCTAGAAGTTTCCTCTATTCAAGGACTTGTCAAGCTTGAGGTTTCAAGTGCAGATTAGCACTGTTTTAGCAACAATATTTGATTTTTTCAGATATCAAGAAAGAATTAACTATTTTTTTCCTAAGTTGCCCTTGGCATAAATGTATCTATTATATTTTTAATGAACAAACAGAGGTTAATATGGTCAATCTCACTGATTAATACTAAAATGTGAATTTTTTAATATGTGTGAAAACAACCAAAAAATCAATTAAAGTGGACCGGAGAGAGTATCAAATACTACCACCTCCTTTTAGGGGTGGGCATCGGTCGGTTTGGTTTGGTTCGGTTTTGTAGAATTTCGGTTCAGTTAATTCGATTTTCAGTTTGTGATTTTAATAACCAAAACCGAACCATAATAACTTCGGTTCGGTTCGGTTCGATTTATTCATGTTCGATTTTCGATTCAAATTCATATAATTCCCTTTATGATAATCCTTTGACAGAGTTAAGACAAAATAGAAGCAGCAGCAGTGGCAGCACTATAGGAGAAGCATTGGGTGTTCATTTGCTCCAAAACCAACTCATTATCTCTTAATCTTTCATTAAGAGAACCATTCCAATAAGCTCTTGCGGTCATCAATTGTGTTGGAACACATAGCAAATATGTTTTTGCTTTGGTACATCCTGGATAATGAAATTCGAATATTCAACAATGCAGATGAAAAACTGTTTGATTTTGTATATTTCCTATACACGGTACACATATTGCTACAAAGAATATCCAACATGTACTATTAGCTAATAAACTATATTAGTGGTGGTGAAAATAACAATCTTGTAATGTGATTTTGTTTCAAGGCTAATGTACAAGTATATTGACTATTTTGACACTTGATTTCTTTATCGCTTTCTCTGTATTCTGCTTGCACATTGTCTCATCTCGAAATTCTATCAAACACCAAATGATGTTTTTACAAGATGTTCGAATAGTTTAGTATGGTTGACCAACAAGGTAGCATAACTCCTTTTCCATAAGCATTACTTTCCCTGGTATCTGGTGCAATTAATGCACCACTGAACTAACTAGATTACGTAATTTGATAAGACGTCAGACATCGACTATATTTCATTGGTTCTTCGGTTTAACCGAAAACCGAACCATTAAAACGACCACCGAATCGAACATCGAACTTTTTAAAATAATAAACCGCAAACCGACCGAATAAATCGAAAAATCGAAACCGAATAAACCAAAATTTTTGGTTCGTCCGATTTTTTCGATTCGGTCGGTATTATGCCCACCCCTACCTCCTCCCTACCTCTTCCCTACCTCCTTTGTTTTCTCATACTAGTACCTTTCTGCCATACTCGAACAAAGTTGAGTGACTTTGTTTTAAAAAAATAGTTAAGTAACCTTGATAATAATTGTATACGGTCGAAATAGGTTTCGGCCTTAGCACGTCCGATCGAGTTCAAACGATGATTCATCAAAGTGAGATCCCGAAGGAGGAACAAACTATCCTCGAACTTGGGGAGGCCAATCCGTGTCAAGTTCGATATCATTACCGAGCTCGAATCAAAATCAAACCATGATGCAGAGTAGATCTACCATGTTGATAATCCAGAGACCAACCGACATTGACCTCGAATCAATTCGAGGGCTCGAGCCAGGATCGGGCTCGAACCAAGATCATGAGTTCGAGCCGAAATCAAAACTCAAACCAAAATCGAGGGTTCTAAGCAAGATCGAGCTCACAGACAAAAGCCGTTGCAATCTCACTAGAGAGAATCTTGGCAGAAATTATGAAAAAGCTGACTTATTATGGGTCTCCCACTGAATGTTTATTTTATTATGCTTAGAGCCAAATCCCTCCACTATAAAAGGGCTTGGTTACTATTTTTGTAGGACAAGTTTTTCACGCTTACATTGTAATAAAAGTGCTATATTCTTCTACAGTAAAGAATTGTTCATTCAGATTTCTTACATTGATTCTATTTGTTGAATCCTAAGACTCTTTGTTCCTGGCAACCTTACTTATTTCGCATTTTCTCGAATCTATATTTACATTCTATTGATCCTTATATTTTGTGTCAAGTTATACCACATATTCTCAAAACTGTGTATAAATTCAACTCTATCCATTTTTCGGGTAAACAATAATACTTATAGTTATAGATAAAATTGATTGTTTTCTATCACTAACGAAGTGAAAGTTGAATTTTTATTCATAAAATTAACCCAATTTTTAGCATAGCATTATCCGTTCTGTTCAATTCCGTCACACTTGTTATACCCTGTGCTATACCGATTGTACATTGTAATATAAAATTCCACTATTCACCTCGATGTGCGGTCCAAGGGCCGGTTAAATAATTAGACTTTCGTCTACTGCTCTCTCTTTTGTCAGAAGCTGCAAGATTCTTCTCCTTCCTTTAGTAAAAAATTCAATGGCAGGCGGTGGAAGTTCTGAATTTGATCCCGAATCTGTCATTTCTTACAAATTTCCTGAGGTAAGGTTAATCGTTTTTTACTCTCTCGCTTCTCAAATTTGTTTCAATTTCGTTATTAATATGTGCGTTTTGCTCTTTGCAGATTTTATATACTTATACTGAAAGGTAAGCGACGCATATACTGGTACAAACAAGTAGCTTATTCAGTTTTCTTATGGTTTAGCAATTAGGTTTGCGACAATTGGCGAGGATTTAGTATTATTACATTTAATTTTCTCAAAACTATATATATAGGTCCAATCGAAAGGCAGTGGTGCAATCGCACCAGCTGTGGAAGTGTTGCATCCACTAATGAGTATTTGCGTTGTATTGGAATACTGATAGTTGATTTAGGCTTTTATAATTAAGAGCGGATTGAATTTTGTTTTGTTAATTTTCTTAATCAGTTGAATGATGCTATGTGTAATGTTTGAAATAGGGATGCTGCTATATATGCGTTAGGCATCGGAGCATGTGGAAATGATGCTGTTGATAATAAAGAGCTCAAATATGTCTATAATGCAGATGGGCAGGAATTCATCCAGGTATATTGTTGTTATTGGCATGAAGTGATGAACCTGCTTACAGAAGAATTAGGAGTTATAATTCGCAGCTTGAATCTAATATTGTTGCTTGTTGCAAATGTTTTCCTGCACTAAAGCAGTACAATCCAGATGTTGTGATCAACAGCGGAGCCAGGATTTTATATAAGAGGATTCACAAATGTAAAACATGGGATTTAATATGCAATTTTCGAACTCCCTTTGCCATTTTACTAGAATTTTCTCTCATGTCAAGGGGATTCAAAAGCTTATATATTTAAAAAAATTAGTTTTTAACCTTATTCGCACGGTATAATTTGTCTGCTAAGGGGATTGAATTGAACCCCCTTACTCCAAGCTAGCTCCGCCACTGCATGTAATGATGGATTGAAATTTGTTACTGTAATTGATTTTTCATTTCGTATTCTGGCTTTCATTATCATTCGTAGGTCTTGCCAACTTTTGCTGCTTTGTTCGTAAATGGAGTTGGTTCAGAAATTTCGAAGATTCCGGGCTTGCAGTGAGTAAACACATCCATTATTTGTGGTTGTGGAGCAGGGGCGTTCCTTTTCTATGTTTTCTTAACTTACTAAAGATGCAATACTTTTGAGACCGTACAACAGGAATGTAATCTCTCTGTTATGCTAAATTAATTGTTGAAGAACGTCATTGTTTTCTTGCTTTTGCTAGATATGATCCGCGCCTTCTGCTGCACGGACAACAATACATTGAAATCTACAAGCCCCTTCCTTCTAGTGGTTGTGTAAGATTCTGAGCTAAGAACCTTCTAGTTACTTTATGGCAAGATACTTCAATTCTTAAATTTACTTGCAGAAGGTGTCTCATAGAGAGGAGGATAAATTGTAATTTTGAAGTAACTTTTTCCTCACGTACCTAGTAGTGATGCATTGTTGTATAATGCTGTTTCTTTTTATAGATGTTCCTATCAGCATAACCCAGAATTCTATTCTCTAGCCTAACCACTCATTCCCAACTTATATATGCCGATGCTTTAGTTAGACAAGCACCTTTTTGTTGAATCCATTTATATGTACATCTCCGAAGCTTATCTGTTCTTAACTTTTACCTTTAAATATTTGGAGTCTTGTCATGTCTACACATACTAGTTCCACCACATGGAGAAACATAATTGAGAGGTACAACATTCCCTAGACTATTACACTTGAAACATGAGTTAGTTGAAATCCTTTTACAGTTTATTTTTCTTACAAAATGGCACCTCAATACTTGTCATTGTCCTTATCTGTTTTTATCAACTTTTTTTGTCCCTTTTCTTTGTCAACAGAAAATAATTTATTTTCTCAATGTTATTGATGCAGATACTAAATAAAGCGAGTGTTGCAGGATTGCACGATAAAGGTACGATTTTGAATAGAAAACACAAAAAACAAATGACAAGACTTTTCCCAGCTAAAAAAACAAGAAAATGTAAAGAAAAACGAAGATATGTGAAGAACGATATAAACAACTAGACCTGAAGGCTTTTGAGCTTGAGGCAAATAGTTTTTGGCAGGTCTCTGCTGTGTGTACAAAAGCATTTCTTTAGTGGGAGGCGGTACAATTGGGTTGAGTAAATATGATTTTGAAGCTTAACATTCATTTTTCTTCTTGAAGTAGCTAATGGTGTTTTGAAGATGATTACAATAAATCAAAAATGTTGTTGTATCATTTGATTCTTGAGGCAGCAAGGAGAAAAGAGGATATTTATTGATGCATTGTTGATTTATGGCAGGTAAAGCAGCTGTTATTGAAATTGAAATTGCGAGTTATGAGAAAGAGTCAGGTGAACCCCTATGCATGAACCGGTAAGTTCTAATTTGATTGGTGGTGTGAACCTATTATTCTACAGTTAATAGTAGTAAATATGGTATCTTAATTGCAGGATGTCTATTTATTTGAGAGGTTCAGGTGGCTTCTCAAAGTCATCTCGGCCTTATTCTTACTCTAGAAATCCAAGTAATCAGACTGCTTTTCCTAAAATCCCCAAAAGTCAACCTTTTGCCGTTTTCGAGGAATGTACACAAGCATCACAGGTAGGTTACTTGGATTGATGCTTCCATGTCTATACCTAGACTGGTAATTCATATATTATATTTACTTCGTCCTCTTTGTAGAGCTTGAAAAGTTAAATATGGTTCCATTCTATGCCTAAACTGTTAATGTATAGATTTACTTCATCCTCTTTGTAGAACTTTAAAAGTTTGCAATATGCTAACATTGGAATTTTCTTCTTTTCTAATGACATGATGCAGGCTTTGCTGTATAGGTTATCTGGTGATTACAATCCCTTGCATTCAGATCCTCTGGTTGCAAGTATTGCAGGGTAATATATTTACCATGGACAGCGCCATCTTTTTACCGAATAACATGTCCTGCTATTTGCAACTTACCGATGATTGCTAAGTATGTAGTTTTCCAGGAAAAATAAAGAGTGACAATTGTTAATGGATGCATGATAATTGGGGTTGAACCAACCATCCATATATCGCAAAATCGGAAGAAAATTATCAAACTGAAGATAGTGTCTTCACAGTGCTAAGCATGTTTCAGCAAAGACATGCTAGGAAAATTTTGCTTTGGTTATATATTTTTTGAAGGAAATATGTCCGAATTTAAGTAAGTCTACTTAACTGAATATATTTCTCTATATGTCCGAATTTAAGCAAGTCTACTTAACGGAAGATAGTTCTCTAAGTTCTACGAATGTTATATCATAGCGAGTTAAGCAGTTTGGCCCTTTGAGTTTACCTGTCTGAAATGTTACCAGCCAACCACACACATTATGTTAAAGAAAAGCTATATATCCAGAGTTGCCAATTGAAATCTTTTATGGAATTTTCCCAAATGCCTAAGTCCTCCTGTGCTATAAACACTTTCTTGTAATCGCAGCGAAAAGCAAAAACAAAGGCACTTTTCCTTCCCATCTTCAGGACTTGACTTTCTTCTTGGACATCCCTGAAGGATACAATGCTTAGACATATTTGTACATACATGTTTGATTAAATTTAGAATCTAAAAACACCACGAAATCAAATCTAGACTTGGATACAATGCTAAGACATATTTGTACATTGTCTATGAATTTCGACAATCCTTTTCTTTTCACCTTTTGCACTTCGTGCTTTTGTCAAGTAAGCTCACACAGCGGGCGTGGTGGAAATACATTATGTAACATTAAGAACATAGCCTGATATAGAATGGTTCTTGAAGGTTAGTTACTTCTCATGTTATTTTGCTTTTTACTCCAACTGATTTGCCGTTGAGGCTTAGTTGATATCAACATTGATTATTTTTTTTTTTGCTTCTGCTGTCCCAAACTTATATGTGTCGAACCTCGTTATGTTTCTGGTGCTGTTGATGCAACGTCAAGTTACTGTCTTTTTATTAGGTTTATTGTAATTAAGATGTCTCATATCTTTTGGTGCAACAATGCCCAGATTTTCTCGCCCGATACTGCATGGGCTATGCACACTTGGATTTGCAATTAGGGCTATCATTGGACGTATTTGCAGAGGTGACCGCACCTTGATCAAGAGCATATCTGGCAGATTCTTGCTACATGTCTATCCAGGTGAAACCTTGATCACAGAAATGTGGCCTGAAGCCTCGAGGTATGTTAGTTTAGTCCATAGCACATAATAGGATTCAGTCCATCTAGTGGTGTTTAGCACATTATAAGGGGTTTCGACTGTGCAGAGTCATATATCAGGTGAAGGTTAAAGAACGCAACCGGGCAGTGCTTGTGGGATTTGTAGATCTTGATCGTATTAGTTCGTCTCTGTAAATTCTCATGGTGTTTCCAAGGACAGGACACCTTAATTATTTAAGTTTGTATTCCTATATCTAACTAAAATACATTCTTGTACTCAAGCAATAGATGTTGAGGATCAATAGCCTATGGCAACTAGCTAAGAATTAAGGCATGATTTTTGTAAATATGTGTGATCAGTGATGGGCAATAATGTGCCAGACACGTTCATGTAGACTAGTATAGTAGAAAAGCTGGATCGAAAATATTTAAAGGTATTTTGAGACTACAACCGTCTGTAGAGCTAGTACGACTCTTTCCGGGTTTTTTTTTTGGGTATTTTTTTTACTCCTTTTTATTATTATTTTGCATGTCCATATGTTTAAATGTCTAGCAGCTTAGTTTACTACCAGCCAATTCCTTTTTCTTTTCTTTGGCCTTTCACTCTTCTGTTCTGTTTCTCATTTCCCACTTCCCTGCTTTGGTTTTGGCTACCAGTAGTACCTTTTCTTTTTGTCCTTTTATTATTTTTTTGTACTTTTTTCTTTTTATGTACACTTTCGAACACTCTCAAGAAAAAGTTAGAATACTTATTAAAATTAGATAATTGCAATTTGAAACAAATTCAACTATGGTAAACTAATTAATCAACCAGAAAATATAATAATGAATCATGGTATCATTTTCTCACCACATATCTAATTGATTGTAGTGACTTTTTCCAAATAGTTCGCATTTTGTTTCCATTTTTTAAGTTATAGATAGAGGAAGAAATGAATGGAGTTAAACTTTTTTTTTACTCGAAGGCCCCTTTGTCTTTACGAGTAAAAAGCCTAATAAAGCAAATTGTTAACAAAAAAGTCCAAAATTGATAATAGGGAATTTTGAATCCAATAAACCCAAAATTGGTCGAATCAAACAAATTTACACCCCTTCAATCGTTGCAACTAATGATAGATTTACGTTAAAGATATTATTATACTTGGGTTCTTCAAATTTTGAATTCATCTTTGATAATTGATGTAGTTATACAGTAACTCATAAATCGTTTAGTACCTCCTTGGTACTCTTCTAATGAAATTTACAATACCTAATTTAAAACAAGAGCACCCCTTCAACTAAGGAAGACATTTCTAAAGATAAAAACATACATATAGTTAAAACGATAGGAGTGAAATAATACTACATAAATCGAAAGATGTTATAAAACATAAAAGAAGAAAAAGAGTATTGAAGAGAAAAGTAGAGAGAAAATTCTTATTGATTTGGATGGATTACAATGGAATAGATCTCCTCTATTTACAGGAAAAAAGTAACTTAGTCATTAAGTAACAAGCCCTAAAATCTCTCTAAAATATAGACATTCATCTTAAATACAATTTCACTCTTTAAAACCTTAACTAAAATAAAACTCAGTGGGAAAAAAATTATAGTGAAGGAAAAAGAATACACATATCTAACAATATGCATTTTGGTTGTCTTGTTAAAAAACTTGCAAGAAAAACTCAGTGGGACAAAACCTTGTAAGGGAAAAAAAGTACAACGCATATTAACTCCCCATGTTGAAAGCATCAATTCACATCTTTGAGCCTTCGCACTCCAATCTTGTGCACCATCTTCAAAAGATCGTTGGTAGAGATTTAATAAATAAATCAACCATATTAACTTGAATGAATATATTGCACCTTGAAATCATCATTCTTGATAGCTATGTAATGTCTTCATATAATATCGTGGAATGGCCTTTTCAATATCTCCATAGAGATTCTCGCTATCATATTATCATACTTATAGTTATAGCAAGATACATATGTGCACAAATTGCACTTGAGATGTGGTACATCATGACCAAGAATTGTATATGCTTTAAGTGATTTAAGTCCTTCAAAGATTGTCATGTAAGTTAAGTCATATAAACCATATAAATAGACTTAAGATGCATATCAAGTTTTCATGTCATGCTAGACATATAAGATAGATAAAAGTGATTGCACACTCTGCTGACTTTATACTTTCAAGTATTTGAACAGCAGGTCCAAAATTATATATATTTCATGTAAAACCAATTCTACTTGAATTGTTTCTCCACACTTAAGATCCTCATATATATATATTTAGTGTTATCGTAGATGTAGTCGACGAACATTTTATAACGGTTCCAACTTCCTTTTTTTTTTCTTCATAAAGACATAACATAGAGATCTCTTAATTCATATTTTTCAGGTACCTGAACCTCTCCTGAGATTTTATGAAGTGTTGTCTTCTAGATCACTTGCCTCCTTATTATGATCATTTGCTCATCTTCTTTATCAAAAATTTTATTTGAAACCGATTTGTCTATACGTTTTAAGTATGCCATAGACTTTGTCCTTTTAGGACTTATTCTAATATGAGCATTTGTAGTGAGAATATAGTTACTTTTTTGGGGTCACAAATGCGTCTGGCATGCTTTGCAATATATTGCAGATGAATTATCTTTTTATGAACTTCAAGTTCATATTATCTTATTCGAGGATCCAAATGTAGAAATGATAATTCATTCCACGTAACTTTTTCCCAACTGTTTATCTTTTCTCCCCCTCATGTTAGAAAAACTAACTTGCTTCCTCAACTTTGAAAATTCAATTTTGTGCGTTATGGTGTTAATCAAAATATACACTGCACATCAATAATAATAATAATAAGATGGAATTATTTGGTTCCTGACCCTGAATCACTTGTGAGAGGAGAATGTAATATACTTTCGTACATAACGTATATCAAACTGATATAGATAACTTTGTTCTCATAAGCAATAGTTTAGCTATTAAGTGGGGCACTCAATAAATTATTTTGCTAAACCAACTGTGATGTAAACCAACTTATCAAGATGAACTGTCTTGAATAGAATTCTGAAATTATGCTCTAAATTAAATAATTGAGAAAGTTACCTCGCAAATACCAGGTTGCGGGTTAATAGTAATCACACATGTAACTATCTAATAGATGCATCTTATGTGGTATACATGGCAGGTGAATGAGCCCATATTGACCTTTGATATTCTTAGCATTCATGGGATCCAATCACAATTTTAATTGGTTTATTAATTAATGAGAACAAACAACATAAGAGATTCGTATACAACTTTCTAGTTCTTTAATATTTATCCATGTGAATTCTCTTTTATTTTTGCATATCATACTTAAATTAACATGGCTAAACTAATTATGCCAACCGAATAAATTATCAATATTGATAAACTTCATGTTTACACCATGACGTGTGCAATTATCAATAAACTCCAAATTTATTATGATATGGATTTTTATATCAATAAACTTCTACTTTATTGTGACATTCTTTTATTTGTGTAGTACAGACTCGAGAATAAAGCAGGTAACTTTTCACATACATACTACTCCGCTACAAGTTGTAGTAATAGAAGATATTAAATCTTTCCTTTATTTATAGCCTCAATATAACCAACCACTTTCGTGAATACTTTAGAAAATAAATAAGTTTCTTTGAGACTTACTACGACACAATACCTTATTAATAATCAATTTTATTTCTCCATAATAGTATAATTGGCTCTTCTAGAGCTTTCATTTAATTTTGTACTACCACATATTCATCAACATCCATGTGGTGAATATCTCTTTCAAGGACAAAGTTATACCATTATGGTCATGGTCAAATCATTATAGGAAGATATGTTGCTTCCATTACTTTTACCCTTTAATAATCACATTGCCATAATATTTTGGCACAATCACAATAGGTAAGTGATCAATGATCGTTCATGCCATAATAATAAAATTATTTTCTTATTTCATCTCAAACCTCCTTCTAGAGGTGAATGTGTTATATTCACTACCACTAGTACGTTCATATTCTTCCAAGAATGATGATGTATTCATAAATCACATGTTATCACATTCACATTATGAATGGACCATAATCATATGCATGTGCTTTACAAAATCTCATGTCAAATCGATGACAAACATTACTTTCACAGAATGAAGGATTATTTTGAGAATCCTTATTATTCTCATTACCACAATGATGACGATTATAATTTCGTCTATTGACACATCTACATCTATTGATACCTTCACCGTAATAATTTTATCTTCTTTTAGACTTATCACATACCGCTACCATATTCTCTTAAGGGAATGAGAATGAAGCAAATTCAATGGGACGAGTTTTCACTTTTTGTGCCCACCATCATACATGAATTTGATCATGGCAAGGCATAGAAATTTTACCACTTCAGGTAGTTATAATTTCTTACAAACTCTATTAGAGTTATAATCAAAATTTATTGTCTTTGCTTATATTTAAAATCAAATTATAGAATGCCAATAATTTAAAAGAGAAAAATAAGGTAAAATACTTACCTTAAATCCATAATTGATTCCTAGGGGAAGTTCACGGAACAATTGACAATCATTATGCTCAATATTATGTATAAGTTGAGCACCATGCACGTATCTCAAAGCCTCTACTCATTTGGTTGGAGTCTCGTGCTGATATAACATGTTATAAAACAATAAAAGAAGAAGAAGAGTATTGCAGAAAAAAGTAAAGAGAGAATTCTTATTGATTTGGATGAATTACAAAGGAATGAAACTCCTCTATTTATAGGAAAAAAATGACTTAGCCACCAAGTAACAAACCCTAAAATCTCTCTAAAATATAAACATTCATCTTAAATACAGTTTTATTTATAACAAAAAAGATAAACTTTTTGAAATATAAACTAATTGTTAGATTCCCTTATAAGGAAAGATTTTTCTATAATGATAAAAATATTTAAAAACTAGCTTATATTATATGTTCAGAGTTATACTCGAATATCTATATCTATCTATATTTATCTATCTATATCTATATACTATATTAAAAGCACGAAGACACTTAGCAAAATATCGTTTGTTTTTTTTTCCCTTTAAAAATAAGTTTTACATTGAATAAAATTGTCATTTTACTTATCTTACTAATATTTAGAACTTTTACATCAACTAAAATTCTATTTATTATATCTTTCCTTATTTAAACTCTTAAAAAAATAAATTTAAAAATCAATAAAGAGTTTACCTTATATACACGATTCACTTTAATTATGATACAACTAGATGCTGAAAATTACCTTAGATTAACGTTTTTAAATTTCCTTTCTACTAGGAAATCACTTAACTTGAACATTCTATGTTTTTATATTTTGTTTAAATTTTTATTTTGTGAAAATAAATCATAACAACATTGCATATATATAGTCAGCAACTAAGTTTTTGAGCTTCGAAGAGTTGTTCTTACCAAAAGTATCTGGTCTACTTTTATATTCATTAAGCTAAATTTTACACTAAACCAATAGTTATTCAATTATTTTTTAATTTAATGTCAGTCTAGACTCAAAGATTTTATTTGTTCCAAACTATCTCTATTCCCTTGTAGATGTCCACATAACTTTTCCAACTGATATTACACACCTTGAAATTTTTTCAATCTAGACTTAAACACACAGGTATAGACTCAATACTCACACGCATATTCTTGAGCATATTTTAATACAGGAATCATATTCTATTTTCATTCATTCAAAAAAATATTTCAAATTATATATGTATGCTTTAATTAATTTTTTGAAGTACTATTTTTACTCATATTAAGGAATTCATCTTTTAGCATTAATTAACAATAAAATTGACCATATTAACCTTAATTTGCTTATTGAAAGTATAATAGATACTTCAAGACTCTTTACTCCAAGAGAAACTTTGGAAAAAAGAAAATAATGCTTTCTTGATATATGAAAAATCAAATATTATGAACCACATGCTAAAAAATTAATTAAAGTGGACCGGAGGAAGTATTATAAAAGAGCAAAACACCAATATATATAAAATTTTGCTTATTAACTCTATCTTTATTTGAAGTATATAGAAAGCACTAATACTTAAAAACTTTAAAATCAATTAAAATTTTATCTTATATAAATTATATATTATTTGAACTATAAATCATAACTCTTTATTAAATTAATATGATTTTTAAATCTTTATATCGTTAAAATGGGATACATGCGGAATCGCACGTAAAAGCACGAATGCCCTAAGTGAAATATTGTTCACCTTTTTACCCTTTAAAAATAAATTCAACATTGGACAAAAGTGCCATTTAGTATTTTTTGACTTTCACATTAATAACTAAAAATTCGACTATTAAATATTTTCTTATATTGGAACTAGGTAAAAGCTCATAATATTTATGAATTTAATTTTTTCCCCTTATTTGGATAGTTGTTTTTGCAAAGTCCTAAAATATAAGTCCATCCTTTTCTTGTCACAAAAATCACTATCGTTTTTAATTTAGAAAAGAACCCCCCTTCCATGCACATTCAAGGAGCCATCAAGGTTGTTTTTCGTACTTTTTCTCCTATTTTTTTTGTGAATTATAATACTTTGAACTTATAATCTATTGCTTTAGTCTCTCTATATATATATTTCATTGCATGATGTACCTAAATGAACGAAAAAAATCCCACGTAGATATATCTTTTATGTTTATTCTTTTGTTTGTAGGAAAAGTTAAACTCACGATAAAATTTCGTGCAACTACACTTTTTTTTATTCTGTTGTTTGATTTTTATCTTTCTAAAAAGTTCAAGTTTTAGTGTTTGTTTTATATAGTAATTATTGCAAATATTTGTGCAAGTTTTTTATAAAAATAATAAATTATAACGTTATTCCGTAGTATTTAATCAATTTTAGTAGTTTTTTCTATTAACATATTGATATTATTTATAATTACAAGAATATTCTAAATATATTGTTGATAAACGCAAAACTACACAGGTATAAGTTAATGACAAAGGGCAAAATTGTGAATGAATCAAAAGTTTAAGGAATATTAAAATTCAGCAATTTCTGATAATACAGGAAGTAAATTTGAAGCTTTGAAAAGAAAAAGGGAAAAACAGTGCGATTTATTTATTTATTTGGTTCAAAGTAGTGAGCCGCCACTTTCCCTGATAAACGAGATGGCCGGCGAAGTTGCTGCGGAGGTTAACGGCGTCGAGGGAAACATACAGTTGTGTGAGGAGGAGAAGCTACGTCTCCTTCGCGATGCCGTTAATGAGCTGCCGGTAAACGCCGTTAAAGATTTATGGTCCATTGGGGTATGTATGTATTTTCTCATCAAAGAGTTGAACTTTCTTGCGTATGTTGTTGCGTAATATTTTGTTATCAATTAACTTGAGTGTTAGTTTCTTTTTGAATGTTTAATTTATTTCTAAGAAATAAAAACTTGAACTTTTTTTGATAATCGCAAAATGCCTGAGTACTGTTCGGAACTAGGTGGATAAAACAAAGTTAAAAGCTTGAACCTTTTGTAGTATCCCGTAAATCGTCCTATGATTATTAATATTAGTGTAGTTCACTGAAATTATGAATTGTTTTGGAGAAGGGAAAGAAAAGGGATCTTAGTAGTTTTAGCTTTAGAGTTAATTTGAGCTAGAATTCGGTCTATCTGATGAGGCTCCCAATCAGGGGCGGATTTAGGGGCGTGGAAGGTGATTCCCGAACCTCCTTCGCTAGAGCAAAATCTGTTTTGTACCTCTATATATTATATTCTGAATCCCCTTAACAAAGCCCAAAAGCATAGCTCAATGGTCAAGGGTGTTCAAAACCTCTGGTTCAGTTCCCATTGGCCACCATTTTTTTTTTTTTTTTTTTTAACTTTTCTTTTTTGAACCCCTTAGCGGAAAGACCGCCTCCATCACTGCTCCCAATATATGTTGATATTAATTCGAACAAAGCATCAGTTAGATTTTACCTTCTAACATTAAATATAGGAGAGAGGTATTGGCATAGCAAAGCGGGAATCTTTTTGAAGAAGTGTGAAATATTTCAAAGAGCTTCTTCTAGATTTAATGAGAAGCTGAATCCTGTGTAAATAAACTGGGGTGAGTGGATTGACATGTCAAAACAAAATAAGAAGCTTTTAGGTGAATCTGCATTTTCTTAGAAGAGTAGGTTGGGTATGAAATGTACTGAGGTTTTAGAAGGTGCATCTATGATTGCAGCCTTACTTCAAATCTCTATTGATCTTGTTATATGACTTAGCACCTTTCATCTTTTTTTCCTGAGATGTAACAATTTTTATATTCAGAAGCACAAAGGCTGTGCTGGCCATAATTACAATTCGAGTCGAACCAGACTAGCAGATAGTGGGGCTGTAGGCTATAGGCTTCTTCCTATATCCCCGTTCGGGAAACCTATTGATTCCATTACCGAAACAAAAAAGTCGGTCTAAGGAGAGGAATGGAAGTAGTCGTCTTGAATCCGCTCATTTCACACCAACTAAAGCGGAACTTAATCACCAAGGGCGCGCCTCTGGAATTCTGAAATCCTCTTCTAGGCTGGTGGGTGTCCACTAACAGCCATTCCTGGCTCGGCTCCGAAAAGTCTTCCGACTGAACAAAGGGAGCGGGCTGGATACTAAAAGAATTCGATATGGGGGGGGGGATGAAGGCCACATAGTCCGCAGCGTCTTTCACTGCATCGCATTTGCCGGGGCTGAATCCCCTTTCTTGAGATAAGTATGCACCCCATGTACACCAGATAGAGCCACAGTAAAATATACCGGAGATGGGGAACTCCTAACAAAAGCACCATGAGACGGGGCTTTTATCCCATGTTTATTAAAAACACAGGACTCTGCTAAGTGGGTGGCCTCATTTCGCCTTACCAACCCCAGGGTCTAGCACTCCCGTCATGAGACGTAGAAGCAAACAAAAGAAATTTTGACTCCGGAAGACCTGGAAAGACGGAACTACTTTCGACGGGTCCTTCTATTATCTCCTTCACGCTACGATGAGCTTCTTTCATTCGTCAGTATGGGGTAGGTTGGATAGTTGGATAGATCGCCTTAAGATTTGTAGCTAGATTACTCCTGGGCTAACTTAACTTGAATCTGTTCTCTTTAGTTTTTCGCTAAGCCTCATGAATCGACATCAAATATAGGATTGCTTGATTGTCTTTCTCTGAGAAAGAGTCAAAATAGAATCAACTTGAATTCGGGACTGCTATTTCTGTTCCCGCCACGAGAAAGACGCACGGAAAATCGGGCTTGGAATAGCTTCCTTTTTCAATTCCAGAAGTTACGGAGCCTATGTAGAAGAAGCTGTAGAAGAGCACCACCACGGTTCAGGTCCCGACTCACTCTTGGCCTCTTTCTGTCCTGACTCGGAAATGAACCCGATGGTCAATCTTTCCCTGGCTTGAGAGGTTTCATTTCGGGTTTGGGAGTAGTTATATTCAAGCAAGCATTCCAGCGAAACGATCCTTTGACAATGGGCTCTGCTCGAGACGAAGTACTTGTCGTCCCCAAACCAAAAGGGATGAGGGAAAAAGGCTCGAAAAAGCGTTCTTGGAAGGGGGAATATCTGAAAAAGTATTAGCGGGGAGACCATCCCTCTCGTTCTTACAGAAGACATAAGGGGAACACACGACGGACGGAAAGTGGGGAAACATCGTAGAGTAAGGAAGTTAGACCGAAATGAAACGGCATATTTATTATTTATATAAGGAAAAAGGAATTATATGGGCCTTTGCTTCGAGAACAATCGTATTAGCGCCTTCGGTATTCATTCAAGCAGTAATGGCATACCGATAAAAAAGGTCCCGCCGCCCACCCGAAAGAGACGAGGAAGACTAACCGCCGTCCTGCTCGAACCTTTGCTGACTTGACTCGAATGCCCTCTTAGCAATAGCATCCGGTTGGTTGGTCCGGAAAGTCATGGGAGAGGCAGGCTAAGTAAAATAATATACCGGTGCTATTGATTATAGAATCTTATGAATCAAGCACGACACACTTTATATATCTCCTCCGTCTATGGACCAAAATATACAACAAAAATTCCTATCTTCTTACAAAGTCCCTAGAACATCTATTAAAGCTTCTGTGTCCACTGTGTATTCTTGTTTACACCAAAAATAAAATAATAGTATGCAGTTCATTTTTATCTTCTGAATTGAGCTAGCATTGTCTTCAAAACATCTTGAATTTCTCTCTTTCCAGATAGTCCACCATATGTAGGAAGGAATCAGATCCCAACTATTCTTCTCACTTGCACTTCTTCTCACCTTATTCCAGCATGACAGCAGGTCCTTGGTGCTATTTGGCATGACCCAGGGATAAGTGTATCCCTGTTAGAGCTAGGAATATGTTCCAAATTTGAGCAGTCACTGTGCAGTGTAAGAACAGGTGACTATTAGTCTCTGCTTTTCTTCCACATAGATGACATCTTGAGCACAATTGCACACCCCTTTTCTTCAAATTGTCCTGTGTTAAACATGCCTGTTTAACTACCAACCAAACAAAACATGCCACTTTGTAAGGGATTTTGGCTTTCCATATGTGTTTCCATGGCCCTTGATCAGTCATTATGTTTGTTTGATTAATTATCTGATAAGAAGATTTAACAGAGAACCTTCCTGAACTGTGCCCCAGCCACCATGCCTTATTAACATTCAAATTCACCCCCGTAAACTGATTGAGTGTGTTGTAGAAGTCTGTGATTCTAGTAATCTCCCAATCATTTAAAAATCTTCTATAAGTGAGATCTATGTTGCTTGGACTCTCCAAAAGGGTTGCCGCACCCGTGTCGGATCCTCCAAAAATGCACTAAATTTGGAGGATCCGACACGCACCCAACAACATTTTTGAAGAGTCCGAGTAACATAGAGTGAGATTCCATCCTTGAGCTGCCAAACATTGTAGATAGTGGCCTATTGCTGCTGATTTATGGAAAAAATATCGGGATACATTGTCTTCAAAGGCTCATGCCCCAACCAGTTGTCTTCCCAAAAGAGGTGTTCTGCCCATTCCCCACTCTAAAGCTGATTTTGTTGCTGAAAATTTGCCAAAGAGCTCTAATTGCCTTCCAAACACTTACCCCATATGGAGAGGTTACTTTCTTTGTTTTCCAAGGCCCCTCTTCCCCATATTTGTCTTTAATTACCATCCTCCATAGTGAATGTTCTTCATTAGTATATCTCCACAGCCATTTGATAAGAAGGCTTTGGTTATGTTTCCTTAAGTTTTTGATTCCCAAGCCTCCCTGTTTCTTGCTGAGAGTAACAATCTTCCATTTAACTAAATGGTACCCTCTTTTTTCTTTGTTGCCTTGCCATAGAAAGTTCCTCCTTAAAGCATCCATTCTCCTCTCTATCTTTGGTGGGATAGGGAATAAGGACATCATATATATTGACAGAAAAATACTGTTTTGAGTACGTATGTTGAATTGGCATAGAGGGAGCTCTTACTACAGATTCCCTCTTCGTTATAGCGGGAGGTTTCAAACACATTATCTGTTAATAAAATCCGCGTCATCCCTCTGGTCATTTATTCACTGCATATCTTAGCTTCTTATGGTGGGTTGATATAATTGAACATTGCACTTGCTGGAATTGATGAGAGGAGCAATCTGTATTTTCACCTACATGATTATAAGAGCTTTTGAGAGCAACTTTTTCTTAGGCTTTTTTGCCCTCCTCCCCCCTATCCGCTGCAATCGATCCACACTTCCACCAACACCTGCCCTAACCTCTTGCAATCCAAGGGATCTTCAAGTACATGGATTTTGGAAGGTGCTACCATGTGGTTGGTGGAGAGGTTTGCGAGAATATTGAGGGTGGAAAATTAAGTGATTGATTTCATTAATTTGTTTGCAAAAGACAAATGACTGAATTTTTTGAAGCTTAATGCATTGGTGGACTAAAACTACATCTACTGTAATTTATGATGCTATAAGTTTAATAAAAGTATCTTGTTAAAGTAGGTATCTGGTGAATTAAGTCCACTTGTTATTTCAAAGCCATGTCAAGTGGCTTGTTGCACTATGCTATACCCGAGAACTCTCTCCCTCTAAATAAAGAAGCGAATAGTTTTAGTGATAAAGAAAGAAGTGAATAATTGTTGAAGGTAATTTGGATGTTGATTGTGGTCAGTTATCCATCTGCAATTAGTTTGTCTTGTCATTGGAGTAGAAGATGTTTTCTATTAATTCTTAAACTTGTGACTCAAAAATATCTTTTGGATGTTTCATTTAGGCATGTGCTCGATGCATTTTTCGACTATTTGGACTTCACGAACTCATGTGTTCACATCCTTCACTCTCAATATCAAAGTGGTATGATATCTTAGCAGATGTAATGAGAAAAGAAGATGTTGACACGGCTGATCATCCCCAAAAAGATGGAGAATTTAGTATTAAGCAATTGCATCAAGAACCATTAAAGGAGACAAACTTTTGCAAAATTTGCTTAGGCATTTTGCAATTTCTCTATAATGATGACAGTGGAACTTTATTGAAAAAGGATAGTGCTGATGACTTTGCTTTAGCAGTTTCTGAACCTGTAAAGCAACAACATCACCAAATTGATAGTTTTTCTCTTGAATTCTCATTACCGTCGGCTTTAACAGAAAATGATCAAGCAGTCTGGTAAGATTTTAGTGTCTCATGAATTTCTTGCTATCAATTTCATTCAAGTTAGATAGGAGGGTCGGATGTCGCTCCATATCTGTATGCTAAGAGATATGACAGCATATTAATATATTCTCTTTCTTTGATCTGAACTAATATACTTGGAGTTTGTTGGTGTTCACCATTAACTTCCATACATATATGTCTATCTAATTTGAGTAACTGGTAAAATATTTTTGTTTTCAGGTTGTATATGAAAAATAGGTACCACCATGAACTTTGGTTCCAAGAAAAGGCTGAATATCAATTCATTTGTACGAAAGACATCTTGAAATTGTTAGTGACAAATCCATTACAAAGCTTATTGGTAATGAGGTCCTCTTTTCTGATCTCTTTTGCACCCGTACAGTAATATCAATATTTTGAAACTTTTACGGGATTTGAATAATGTTGGTATTAATTGTTATTTTTCATTTATATATAATAAGATACCTTGAAATTGAGAAAATAGATAGGGGACAAACATTCTAACTGAAGCGCACTGGGCTGGGTGTTCAATAGACATATGCCTGTAAAATAAATTATATATATGTAATAGTGTTTTCATGTTCTGCAGGGTGTAAAATCTAGTCAAGGTTCTTTGCGCATTCGCTTAACATATTCACATTCTGATGCATTAACAAGAGATGACATTCAAGAACGGAATGGAGGAAATAAGAGGAGGAAAACAGGCATGCTATCTTGTCAAATTTCTCTTTTTTCCTATTTGAGAGTGTTAAGTTTCTGGAACTTATTACTCTTACCTTCCGTCTTCTCATTACTGTGTCTTAAGAGTTGAGAAACTATCCAAAAGGTGATAGTTTTCTTGTGCGCAAGTAGGGATAGATAAGCGTCTTCATTTTTCTTTTGGTTTGACAAACGATATTTAGTTTCCATGTTTTCCTCTTGTTAATGAATCTCATAGCTTAGGATCAGATGCTAGGCTGATGTAAACAGATGATACTTCTGATGTTTTGACTGTTTACTGCTTGAGACTTTCGTTAAAATATCTCATGTTGAGGTTCTTCCAACTCTTTCCCTTGCCCCTAGTTAGCACCTCCAGCAGTATCGTCCTTTCGTATTCATATTTTTATTTCATATGCTGTCTAAAGTAGACAAGTTGGAAAGATTATCTATGTTCCAAGTTTGCGATATTATAGTTAAATTGTCATTTAAGGATCTTGCTCGATTTAATATTAGGGAATGTATGACTCTAATATCGATGTTCAAACTTCAAAGGAAGTAGTTTTACAACCAAAGGGAAATAGAAATCACATGAATTGTGGCTTATATGCTCGTGCATTTGATTTTTTGATCTAACGGCTAAAGTGGAAAAAGTATTCTATCAGTATTTTAATTTTCTGATTACATGTGCTAACTAAAATTCCATTCTGTGCTCCATAATATCTGTTGGATCAAATGTTGCTTGGTTTTCATCGTGTAGTCAATTTGGGAGCAATAGAAATTATGACTGATTATTGCCTTTGACAGGCAAAGCAGGTTTCACTGGTGACCTCAAGACAACTGAGGAATCCGTTACTCCCCATGTTGAGTCTTTTGATAATCATATTGGTGATGGAGATGGACTGACGAAAGTTTGTCCCAAGGACTCCCAAGATCTCAGTTGTAGTTACTTAATGGCTCAGTTAAATAAGGTATTGTGTCTAGGTATATTCAGTAAGTTGGTTCTCGGATTTTCATTTATTTTTCGGCACTCCATATTAATGGAACTCCTGTCTAAGCAGTATAACGTTTTACTCTATTTGAAGTATATTCGATGTGCATGTTTTTCTATTATATATATATAGTGAGAATTTTCTTCACAGGTCAGTAAGCCTTGTTGTCTGACCATTCATTGCTGTAGAAGCCCTATATTTATTGGAGGAAGATATCTCAAGGTATAGTAAATTCTACCTGAAAAGCTTGTTGTAATTAAACTTCTCTGCAGAAACCCATGAATAGGCACCAATGTTTGTTTGTATTTATTGAATTCTGGGCTCCGCATCCAGTTTAGAGTTTTGACTCCCCAAACGTTATTGCCAATGCTTTTGCTGCATTCCGTTCTCCAAAAAGGAGGAAGAAGACTAGATCGAGAAGGATGCAAAATGTTGTGGAGAAGTTAAATCATTATTTGTGAAGGATAAGATAGGTGCTTGAGAAAATTTTATTGTCAGTAAAACCCACTATCCTTTGACTATTAACTACAATTATTTTGTAGGCTAAACATTGTAAACCAATAGTTTGCTCGCGTACCAACACTGTAGGGCACTGAGTAGAGTAGCTCAAGACTTTTGAAAACCCTCGCAAATTGGGTGGCTTTGATACTATATAAAAGAATGTAAGCATCCAATCCAAAACCTGAGATAAGTAGAGTGATTCAAAACATTTATTATCCCTTTGTATGCCATTATATATCTGATGTAGGAGGTTATCTCTAACAATCTGAAATTGTGGAAGGTGTTTTATTCTTCAAATCTAACTTATCAGGCTACCATTAGAGATCTAGTTTATAATTAGTCATCTAAGCTCGTTTCATATCCATTCCTGAGAAGGCTTATTTCTATACTTATGAATCTGGCTTCTTGCCCATTATCATCAAACTTTATCTTTGATCAACCCTTCTTAGTTCCATAATCCTTTTCAAAAGCTGCCTTGACAGAATATTGCCCAACTGAGAATGTACCTTTACTGCAGTATTCAAGAAATGTCAGCCAGACACCCTGGGTTATCGATGATGAAAGAATGGGAGAAGCATCTGTTGAGGTATTTCACCCTATTCTTCATAGTTGTAATTTCTATAGTGGAAGTTACTGTGAATAAATGTTTATAAATGTTAACCCTTCCTTGAATGTTCTCTTAGGAAATAGTAGGCGGGGCCATCCTTCCTATCTTCCAGGGTGACAATTATAAGTTCCATGCTGCTGGTAGGGAGGATATTGATGTAAGAAAGATGTGGTTTCTGACAGACCCAGAAGTATCGTATGATTATTGATCCTCTAGTCTCAACACTGCCTTTCTCAGGTCCGGATGCTGGGTACAGGCCGTCCTTTTCTGGTAGAGATACAAAATGCACGCAAAGTCCCTTCTGAAGTGCTCATAAAAGAGATAGAGAGGAAAATTAATAGTCTAGAAAGTCAATTGGTGAGTTTGTTAATACTTCTAACCCGTCTTTGATAACTTAAACGAGTGTGGAGCACATAGCACTTTGTCATTTGCCAATTCATATATGAGACGGTCTTTACATATTTGTACGCAGGTCAGGGTTAAAAATCTTAGAGCTGTAGGTAGTCAAGGGTGGGACCTCATGCGTGAAGGAGAGGCGGAGAAGCAGGTAAACTTCTGGTCATTTAAGCTTATAGTAGTTGTATTTACCAGCAGATCTCTGCTGAGTATATTATCTATTTCCCTTGTTTATTGCCCATCCCATTTTTTGTAAGTTATTTCTTTCCATCCAATACAGAAGCAGTACACTGCATTGGTGTGGATTTCTCGTCCCGTCAGCGATGATGATTTGCAAACAATATCGTCATTAAAGGAATTGGTGAGAGGTTCTCTATTTGCATTTAATAGAAAGAGCTTGAAAAGTTCCTAATTGTTTGTGAAATTTAAGATAAAAGTATCAGGAATATATTGTCTTATTAGAAAGAAAAAAAAAACACGTATCAGAGCACTACCTTTTATTAACTATTGGAGCCCCTGGCTTGATTGTTCATGTGTCATATGCTCTCTCCTTTTCATCAGCTTTAAACAACTACTATAAAACTTGGGTCTAGCATCAAATTTGTTTTTGAGTGTAATTTGATAATGTGTTAAATGGCTGATCCTCCACCATCTTTATCTGATAATTTGTTTCATTTTCTCTCTCCCTTTTTTTTCTCCGAGCTTCAGAAAGTTGCTCAAAAAACGCCTATAAGGGTTCTCCATCGCCGAAGTCCATTGGAGAGAGAGAAAATTATACATTGGTATGAACAATTTCTAGCAACAGACTAACAGCTATATGCTTTACTTGTTTATCAATCCCTGACAAGTGTTGTTTCTTGTGTCAGGATGAAAGTGGAGAGGATCTCTGGAAGCTCACAATATCTTCTACTGCATCTGTGTACTCAGGTTACCGTCTACAGTTGACGTTACGTTGTTTTTCTCTAACTATGTTTTCTTGGGAAAGAGAATAAGCTAATTACTACCTATCTCAAAAACAATTCTGGTTCTTATGATGCTGTCATTATTTCTTGATTTTTCTGATGATGGTACTGATATAGTGTTTCTTTTCGTCGTCTTGAGCCGAGGGTCTTTCGGAAACAGCCTCTCTACCCCCTTGGGTAGGGGTAAGTTCTGCGTACACACTACCCTCCCTAGACCCCGCTTATGAGATTTTACTTGGTTGTTGTTGTACTACCTATCTCAAATTTCTTTAGAGTTGTCAAATTGTTTTTCTTTTGATATTGGAAAGAAAATGCATAATACTGTGTCAAGATATCAAGAAAGGTGTCACAGAAAGAGAGAATTCGTCACTGCCCCAGTTTCAATTTGGAACTGTATTTCACTTCGTAAAATAGTTTAGACTGTTTAAGATAATGTAAATTGATCCACTTTTGTTGGCTTTAAATTTTAAGTTGTATAAATTTGGAGTCAGGAAGTATAAAGGTGGTCTTAGTGTTTTAGATTTTGTTGTTTTTGAAAAGTTTAGGAGAACTGAAATTATTTGATCTCTGATAAGAGTAAGCATGCTATTCAATCTGCAATAGAAGTGAATGTTAGGTATTTTCCCAAATAAGACGTAGATGCAAATACTTGTGTCTTTACAATTGACAAAAGCTCTTTTTTCCTCGTCTTGCTTTCTCGTAAAAGATGCCAGAGAGGAAGTTTCTGGGAGCCTCTTCTTTTACCATCAAATCTCTCTCTCTCTGTACATATATGTGTGTGTATATACTTGTTTATGTCTCCTTTAACCTTCAAACTTGGATTGTTCCGAGGCTTGAGGTTCCTTAACCTCTTGTGACTCTTTTTACGGTGTCATTTCTGTAATGCATGATGTGCCTAAGGGTTAAAGAGTTCTTTCAAAATTGTTGTAAAAGAGCATAATGCAGTGGCAGCTGTCTTTTACAGGCTGGGACATATATCAAGGAATTTGTTCATGGGGATTTTGGTCGCACCCAGCCCAGGTATAAAGTGGTTATTTTAACTTATCCATTTAGTTTAATGTTGTGCTTTTCCCTTTACCATTATATGGTTGCTATTAGCCGTCTTGTTTTATTCTCCTCGCTAAATGCTTCCCCAGAAGTAATGTACTGTGAGGGGCCACATTGTGACCATAGAGAGGATTATGATATACTGAATTATAATGAGGAAATTATCAGGGAAACCAAATGTGCAGATTTATGCTTGTGTTTTGCATTTGATTCATGGTTTTATAGGTGAAACTGGAGTAGGAAGAATAGTAATTAATTTTCTGTGACAAAAATATCACTTTGGTCCTCATTTAGCAAGTATTAGACACTCTTTCTGCATTGGTAGTACGATCAAAAATAACTTTTTGATATGTTCAAACTCGATAAACTTATAAATTCATGGTCTATAGCTGATATTTGAATTGTTATATGGATTTGGATGAGGAACCTGGTGCTGTTTGTGTCAACAATAAGAGATGTAATTCAGTCTCAGACATATTATATTGTGCTCTGTTGATCTACTTATCAGCTCTTCAACCATAAATTTACAAATCTTTTTGTATACTGCAGTGTTGGTTCAATTCTTGGTTGCAGAGCAGAGATACTGCAGCTCGATGTTACGGACGTGAAAATGGACTGCTTTCAGGCAGAATGATAGGACGATAATTCTGTCGGATCCAGAGACTTGTGATCACGCCCAACTATGCCTTATAAAAAGGACTAAGCGGTTGTTGCAAATATAATCCGGTTTACAAGTTCGGAGTCAAATCCCACAGAGAACTAAGGCTTAGCTACAACTGTTCAATATTGCTGAGAAACACAAGTCCAAACAATTTTCTAATTATAGAGATTATAATATTTATTTCTAACTAATTAACTAACAATTAATATAAAGCAGTAAAATTATCAACTAACAAGGATGAAATTTAAGACAAGACTAAGGAGGTCTAGAGTTATGATTTCCTCAATTGTCGGAATCCTTTTCGCTATGCCTTCTATAATTTCACCTAAGTTTTCTCTACCGATCATGAGCGCTCTGAGTGTCGTAATTCTCTCCAGAGTAACTACTACAATTTACTAGACAGATTCTTTCGAATTACGCTAGCTGGCACTAAGTACGGCTCACTCAGATCACATTAAGGTTTCGTTATTCCTAATCCCACCTTTAAACCCTCCGTATTGATCCCTCATATACATTATGAGTGATGTTGTTCAACAATTACCTAAATATGCACTTTCTTTCGAGTAATACACACTAAATAGGCACAATCGATTGAGAGCTCTTCAACCAACTACAATAATAACGTAGTTGAACAAGTAGACAAATCCAACGACTCAATTATATAAAAAATAACAAGAATTTATCCTACAAAAGGTTCCATCAAAACTCTAGATAACAAATTAGCTATTCATAATAGTATGCAAAACTATAATACTAGAATTCATAATCAATAATTGAAATAGGAAGAAGGAAGTGAAAAACTTGTAGTAGAATTCCTCGTCTTGCTCCTAGTGTGTTCTTGCCTCCTTAGGTTAAAATTCCAGGTCTAATCTCCAATCTCCGTCCCCTCTCGCTCTCCCTTCAAAAAATGATGTTTAATGACTATTTATATGTGTAGGGAAAAGATCTAGACGAAATAATCAGTCTAAAACTAAAAAGGAGACGAAATAGGCTTGAAATTCGGACCATGCGTCATCTCGCGACAGACCGCGCCTAGCCTGCTCTGCCGTGTGCCTCCAGCTCGCCTTACACCGTGCGTCGCCAATGTTTTAGTGAGCAAATATCCTCGCGTAGCCCTTCCTCAATTCAATTCTGCTGCCTAACTCTTCAAATTAACGTTCTCTTCTTTTTCAAAAATCCTTTGCATTATTTCATTTTGTCTTCTTTTGTTTTGTCTTCAAACATTGCAAAATTATACATAATAATATTTTCCGTCATCAAATAATCACGAACCATTCTTAGTATATAAAATACACATAAAATCTTTACTTTACTCCCATGTTCGTCTTCAACGTACCTACACATAAAATAAACTCAATTAAGTATAAATATAATATAATTTAGCATTAAAGCACCAAAATGTAAGGTAAGTAATGTACTAAAAATATATAATTATAGTCAAACATCACTATCCACACTTAAACGTTGCTCGTCCTCGAGTCAACTAACAATTCACACTATCTTTGAGCACTTTGTTTTTACACAATTGAGGCACACTACACCAATGACCATGGTTAATTGCAACAATTCAACTTTAGCATATGCAAATCACATACACTTCCCTTTTCTTATGCCAAACTTCAAAAATATTCAAACAAAGAAAACATGCTCATAACAATCCTAGCCTCAAAAACCGATTCAAAAGTCACAATGCACTCATGGCTTGAACACCCAATATCATAGAGAGAAGTCTGATAATGTCATATATCCCTTGCGAAATCATGTGCTCTCACAACAAGAACAAATGAGTAAGTTGAATTCACACATTCGAATCAAATGCTCAAATATATTTTAAGGACTCAGATAAATCAAAGAAATTCCTCACTCTCACAAAGAAGTCACATGCATGCACAAAGTACCATAGGCTTGCCTGTTATGTAAACCTCTACTAATGTAAGCTTGCTCAATCTAAAATCAGTTAGGACTTTTTCATGGTTGTAACGTGGGTTAAGGGAAGGGTAAGATATATTTTGGATTAGTGGTTCATCCTTCCAAGCACTTTAACACATTAGATAATAACTTTAAGCGCAAATTCTTCAATCCACTTCAATTTCACAAACAAGATCACACCTCAAAAATATTCTCCCTTTCTTTAAGCACTACTTTACTTTATATCCCACTAGCAAGAATAAGACAATAATTTATTCATCTATATTTTTCCTTCTTTTCTTCTTTTTTTTTTCTACTCTTGTTTTTCCCTTTTCAGTTTCCGCTAGTGGTGTATTACTTTAAAAAAATAAGTGCACCCTTCTTTTTTTCATTGGTTTCACTCGAAAGTCACCCCACACTTAGTCCTTACTTCTTCTAGTGCTCATTTCACAATTAAAGTGCTTTAAGAGGTAAAAGAATCAAAATAATAAAAATTTAGAACAAATGGGTATATGCTTGTAATGTGGTTGCCAAATAAAAATCTATAGGTTCAAAAGGGTTGACTAGGAATAATTTTTATTCGTGGTAAGAATTAAATTCAAAAGAATTAAATAAAGCCTAAAATCATGTTTCAAATCGAGCAAAACCTAAAATTTCGCTTCAACTCACATGCCGGGCAAGTTCTAGACTCTACTGCAATGACACGGACTATACAATTTCTCACCAAACATGGCACATGACTCACTAAGGACGGTTCCATTCTGATTCTTAAATAATTGCAAGTATTCACGGAGCTACGAGATGTTAAGCATTAAGCACAAAGTGAACATAAGTCAAGAAAATGAGATATATGCGTCAATAGACCTACTATCTGACTCAATAAGGCATCATAAGTAATTTCAAACTATAGGGAAGGTAATACACATGCTAGAGCCTAAATATGCTACTATCAAACAAGTCAAAAAATGCCTAGGAATTTTATATTCCTTCTTTTATTTCCTAAATCCTATTCTACTCTAAAAATAAAAACTATGACCCGGTTCAAACTACATCCCATGGAAAAGAATCGAGGCACAAAGAAAAATCACGGGGGATTATTACATTGCCTACAACGATTTTTTTTCTTTAGACTTAAATCCCTCAAGAAAGCTGTCTAGGAGATCCATCGTCGGGAAAAGTCCAATCTTTTCTATTTTTCGAAAAAATTTAAAAAAATTAATGAATTAAACTAACACAACTAAAATAGCATAGAAAGTCACCCAGACAATCTCCTCACCCCACACTTAAAATTGTGCATTGTCCCCAATGCAGACCCATAAATATAAGAGGGTAAAAGGAACTCCCTGGTAGGCCAAAGGCCGAAGCACTAGCAGCTCATGGGGTACTCAGACTTCTCCCAGGCCTGGTCCTTCGTGCGGGTACCTCACACTTAGTTCCAACCATCTGGGTTGCTGTTGCTTTTTTTCCAATGGCCTTGCTTCCCATGCTCCTAGAGAAATAAAAACAACACTACAAGAATAATACAATAATAAAAAATAAAAAATAAAAAGAAGTAATGCTGGGTTGCCTCCCCACAAGCGTTTGATTTAACATCGCGGCACGACATGGATCACTTTATGCCTCCACTTCGAACTTATGAATTGGACCCCAAGTTTTGATTCAAGCTTATGATTATGCTCCTGGGGTGGTGGAACGAGTCTAACTGTCCCAAGGAAATAATGTAGTATTCTGCACTTCTTGGCCTTTACATGAGGTGTGTAATCCTGACTTTGAGGCAAGAAAAATTCCAAAATGTAGGCACCTTGTTCCTCATTCCTTGACTCCTCAATCGGCTCGGATGACTCTATCTTCATATCATCATCCAATTTTAATGTAGAAAAATGTTTGGAGTGAGGACCAATGCGCTCAAACACATGAACTTCAGGACTTTCAATATCCTCAACATCAATGATACTAGAGTCAAAAAAATTTATATCCTCAATGTCCTTGGCTGACTCTAGTCTCACTTCTTCAACATAGACATCCTCAAATTGTAGTTGGCTACGTTGTTGATGTTCTACTCTGACCTCCTCAATTAGCACCTTAAATTAACGTTCTTCTTGGCTACTATCCTCAAAATTGGCTTGCTGAGCATTAAAAGCTTCAACCACTTGACTCACTTGAGCCTCCAAGTTGCGAATAGTTGCCTCTTGCCTTTCTATTTGCAGTTGTTTCTCATTATTTTGTTCCAAAGGCACTTTAACATATCCTTGATCTCCTTCAGGTCCGCATCCCCAGGTTCTTTGTTCCTATTAACTTCACAAGAAAAAGTAGAACCATCATAGTAAGGGGTTGGAGGAGGACAAGAAATATAAGCACAACCATGAAAGTGAGCATTTTGACCACCACACACATAACACACATTCCGCAAATAAGATTGAGTTGGTGCACATAACTCGCTATCAGGAACATTTTAAAAATTTTGCCACGGGTGATTTCCTTCACAATATGTATACGGATCAAAAGTAAAATTATCAACACCTAAACATCCATAATTCCAAGATGTCATGTTTCTCAAATCAATAAGTAAAATAAAATAAAATAAAATAAAATTTCAAACTTGAAACCTAGCAATATGTACAGCTACAACTACACACCGTTAGTTTCTCGACAACGACGCCAAAATTTGATCACGCCCAACTATGCCTTATAAAAACGACTAAGCAGTCGTTGCAAATATAATTCGGTTTACAAGTCCGGAATCGAATCCCATAGAGAACTAAGGCTTAGCTACAACTGTTCAATATTGCTGAGAAACACAAGTCCAAATAATTTTCTAATTATAGAGATTATAATATTTATTTCTAACTAATTAACTAACAACTATTATAAAACAGTAAAATTATCAACTACCAAGGATGAAATTTGAGACAAGACTAAGGAGGTCTAGAGTTATGATTTCTCTAATTATCGGAATCCTTCCCGCTATGCCTTTTATAATTTTGCCTAAGTTTTCTTCCGAATTACGCTAGCTGGCACTAAGTACGGCTCACTCGGATCGCACCAAGGTTTCGTTATTCCTAATCCCACCTTTAAACCATCCGTATTGATCTCTCATATACATTAGGAGTGATGTTGTTCAACAACTACCTAAATATGCACTTTCTTCCGAGTAATACACACTAAATAGGCACAATCGATTGAGAGCTCTTCAACCAACCACAATAATAACGTAGTTGAACAAGTAGAGAAATTCAACGGCTCAATTATATAAAAACATAATAAGAATTTATCCTACAAAAGATTCTATCAAAACTCTAGATAACAAATTAGCTATTCATAATAGTATGCAAAACTACAATACTAGAATTCATAACCAATAATTGAAATAGGAAAAAGGAAGTGAAAAACTCGTAGGAGAATTCTCCGCCTTGATCCTAATGTGTTATTGCCTCCTTAGGTCAAAATTCCAGGTCTAATCTCGGTCCCCTCTCGGTCTCCTCTCAAAATATGGTATTTAATGACTATTTATATGTATAGGGAAAATGCTTAGACGAAATAACCAGTTCAAAACCATAAAGTAGACGAAATAAGCTTGAAACCCGGATCATGCGTCACCTCGCGACAGACCGCGCCTAGCCTGCTCTAACGCGCGCCTCCAGCTCGCCTTACACCGTGCGTCGCCAACTTTTTAGTGAGCAAATATCCCCGCGTAGCCTGATTGCTTCCTCAATTCAATTCTGCTGCCTAACTCTTCAAATTAACGTTTTCTCTTCTTTTTCAAAAATTCTTTGCATTATTTCATTTTGTCTTCTTTTGTTTTGTCTTCAAACATTGCACAATTATACATAATAATATTTTCCGTCATCAAATAATCACGAACCACTCTTGTAGTATGTAAAATACACATAAAATCTCTACTTTGATCCTAAGTTCTTCTTCAACGTACCTACACATAAAATAAACTCAATAAAGCACCACAATGTAAGGTAAGTAATACACTAAAAATATATAATTATAGCCAAACATCAACTTGCATTCGAACATGGTTTCACAACCTCCTTTTGTGCAACATGTTCATGTTGTATGCGTCATAGGATGAAATTTTGTACTATTTAATTAGTTATAGGAATAACCTAATTCTGCAAATCAGTTGATCTTAAATTCAGTCTTCCCAATTTTTAGGGGCAGAAGCAAAACCGGGATGTTAATGGATCCAAAAAATATTGGGGGATTTGTAGTCGTACCCTATATTTGTGCTACCTTTTAACCTGTACCCTATTTTTTAAAATTATTGATTTGGTAGTCATCTCACAAAAAATCCGTAAAAATATGACAATTACACCCCTGACAAAAGATATAAAACGATCTCCTCCTCTCCTCCCAGCAACTTTATAAAAAAATCAGAAACTTGTCGAGGTTCATCTTCAGAATCACACTTGCATGAAGTTGTTTCACCTTGAAGCTAAAACTTCATGCTAATGTAGCATGAAGTTGTTTCAGGTTGAAGCTAAAACTTCATGCTAATGCATGCTGAAATTATTTATCTTGCAATCTACAGTTTTGTCATGAATTTTATCCGAAACTTCTGTCTAAACATGCTGAAGTTATTTAGTTCATTTGCTAAAACTTCAGACTAAACATGTTGAAGTTATTTAGCTCCTGTTTGGGCATAGAATTTGAGAGTTTTTTTTCAAATTTATTTTTAAATATCTGTTTGTTTATAGATTTTAATCATTTTTTCAGATTTTGAAAACAAAATCTTCAAATATCAAAAATAGCTTTAGAGTAGTTTTTCAGATATTTGAAGTCAACTTACAAAACCTCAAATTTTTTTCAAGTAAAATGCATGTTCAAACACAATTTCAACTTTTAAAAACTATTTTTATCTCATCTTCAAAAACTCATTTTTTATAGTTTCAACCAAACTTATATCCAAACGCTAGCTTAGTTCATTTGTTAAAACTTCAGACTAAACATACTTAAGTTATTTAGTTCATTTGCTAAAATTTCAGACTAAACATGCTTAAGTTATTTAGTTCATTTGCTAAAATTTCAGACTAAACATGTTTAAGTTATTTAGTTCATTTGCTAAAACTTCACACTAAACATGCTTAAGTTATTTAGTTCATTTACTAAAACTTCAGACTAAACATGCTTAAATTTTTTAGTTCATTTGCTAAAATTTCAGATTAAACATGCTTAAGTTTTTGTCTTGTAGTATGTAATTTTCTAATAAATTTTTGCTAATGCATGCTGAAGTTATTTAGTTCATTTGCTAAAATTTCATACTAAACATGCTGAAATTTTTTAGTTTATTTGCTAAAATTTCAGACTAAACATGCATAAATTTTTTAGTTCATTTGCTAAAATTTCAGACTAAACATGCTTAAGTTTTTGTCTTGTAGTATGTGATTTTCTAATGGGTTTTTGCTAATGCATGCTAAAGTTATTTAGTTCATTTGCTAAAACTTCAGACAAAACATGCTGAAATTATTTAGTTCATTTGCTAAAACTTCGGACTAAACATGCAGAAGTTTTTTAGTTCATTTGCTAAAACTTCAGACTAAACATGCAGAAGTTTTTTAGTTCATTTGCTAAAACTTCAGACTAAACATGCTTAAGTTTTTGTCTTGCAGTATGTAATTTTCTAAAGAGTTTTTGCTAATGCATGCTGGAGTTATTTAGTTCATTTGCTAAAATTTCATACCAAAATAAGCTGAAGTTTTGTAACGCAGTCTACAGTTTATCCTGAGTTTTATCCGAAACTTCAGTCTAAACAAGCTGAAGTTTTTTAGTTTATTTGCTTAAACTTTAGCCTAAATATGCTTAAGTTTTTGTCGTGCAGCTTGTCGATAGCCTTTTATTAAAGAAGGGCAAAATCGTCTTTTTAAAACGCTTTTAACAAAAAAAATGGGTACGGATGCAAACGAAAAAACAAAACGGGTATAAATAGGGCGCCCCATGCAATTTTTACAAAAATATTACTGCACCGGTACTCATTATTTTTATACTACTATTTAACAATTCTTCGTCCAAAAAAGAAAAAAGAAAAAAAGGGGCGAAGGATTGTATCCAAATATACCAATTTCCCTTTCATAGGAATATTATCTGTATTGAGATCACTGTTGCATGCTATACATCAGTATTCTGGCTATCCAAAATGATACTAAAACGGTGGAAGCTTTTATTATTTCTGAGACTCTGCTTTTGTAAACAGATTCCTTTATTTGGAAATGAAGCACCAACTGTGAGGACAACCAAACGACCAGCTCATTCTTCCATTGATTTCCTAACGATGTTTTATACCATTATTACCTCAACTTTTTTGGGACTGAGGCGAAATTATTGTTGTTGTTGTTAGTTTATACCAACTTTATCTATTCAAACCAAGATGCACCTATTTCCTTAGCCATGAATGCATATCTGTCTGCAGCTTCATCAATCTGCAATGCAGGTAAATATAAAGTTCAATAATATTCTGCCTTTGAATTAAAGATGCATATGAAATTATTATTGGTAAAAAGCTTACAAGTTTTTGTGTTGGACGTCCACATCCATGACCTGCCTTTCGTTCAATCCTACCAATTATGGGGTTCGTCTGCGGACTTCTCTCTACGCTTGTGCACAGGACATATTGCATTGTCTGAAAAACAAAACGCAATAGATTTAAGTTATATATACCGACAATATAAGTGTAGATATTTGACACGATCAATGTATTTAATATGTCATAAAATGTTGCTAACTATTTAACTTAGCTTATCAATATATGCTTCTAAATGGAGTTATCTACAATTAAGTTTTAAATGACCTGATCGTATTAAAGAGTTTTAAACTATTATATATAAATGAAAATTCCATCGGAAATGATCTGGCTAACTTAGTAACTTACAGCCAATAGTTTCAACGAGTGCAATGGAACCACTCGATCATCGTGATCTGCAGTCAATAACATAATCGAAGGATACTGATATGCTTTAATAGCAAATTGTTCCCATGGCCTCCTTACATTATGCAGTGGTGAATACCTAAAGAGAAAATTTGTATATAAGATCATCAGTAAATTCATTGTCCCAAGTTACACTAAAAGAAGGCAGCCCGATGCACTAAGCTCCCGCTATGTGCGGGGTCCAGAGAAGGGCCGGACCACAAGTGTCTATTGTACGCAGCCTTACCCTGCATTTCTGCAAGAGACTGTTTCTACGGCTCGACCCCATGACCTCCGGGTCACATGACAACAACTTTACCAGTTACGCCAAAGCTCCCCTTTAATGCATAAATAAACAGAGCAATTAGTTGTGGTAATCATTTAAGTGATGATAATGTAAAAGAATGGAAGTTAAACTCTTTTTAATAAGAGTTCAAGAACTCACTTGATTAGCCATTGAAACTCTTCCTCCTTATCCGAACAGCCAAAATCAGAAATCCATGCATGGCCTAATGAGAAAAGGAAAAATAAATTGAAAAATACAGAATTAACCAACAACCAAAATAGCAAAATATAACTGTATAAACAACACACTCACCTATAGTGAACTTGTGAAATCTTAACATATCCATAACACCAACATGAGCAAGAGCACATCCAAATAGATCAGGTCTCTGCAATTATAAAGCTACCACAATTAACAACGATATATGAATACTCAGAGGCGGATCCAGTATTTTTATGTTTCAAAATTCTACAATACTCTATTTGATTTACTGGGTTCGAAATCTATCAATTGTACTATCTTTTCCCAGGTTTTTCTGTACTAATTTAGTGGATTTTTAACACATAAACAAGATCTGAGCTAAAGTTACTGGATTTGGATGCGTCCGTTCTACTACCCTATATACGCCCATGTGAATGTACACTAGAATGCAGCAAAGGTAAAAGTAGGCATATCTTTGAACGTAACTTTTATACGCGGACAGAGTAAACGTTTTTTATTCTATCATGTCATTTAAAAGGTAATTACAAATAACACGAGCAATAATGCAAGTAAACTTATCTAAGGGTTGAGGTAGAATTTGCACTGATAGTGTAAAATTTTCATATACTGTCAGTAGATATAAGTTAAGTACCTGATTGACGCAGGCTCCAACAAGAAGACCGCCATTGCTTCCACCTTCAATACATAATTTATGTGGCTGTGTATAACCAGCAGTAACAAGATACTCAGCAGCAGAAATAAAATCATCAAAGCAATTTTGCTTTTTGGAAAGAGCACCAGCTTTATACCACTCTTCTCCATATTCCCCACCACCACGAATATTTGCTATGCAAAAAACTACACCTAAATGCTTTGAAAGTACAACTCGAGCAGCAGAAAAAGATGGTGTAAGACTGACATTGAATCCACCATATCCAAATAATAAACAAGGGTTGGATCCATCCAAAGAAATATTCTTTCTAGAAACTATGAATATTGGTATTTTAACACCATCTTTACTCGGCACGAAAACCTGCAAATAGTCACAAGATTAATTGGTCAAAAGAAGTATAGATGATCCACACTAATCAAAATCATGAGGGAAAATACAAGTTTCAGGGTGTCTTTGGTAAAAAAAGGCAGCCCAGGGCACAAAGCATTCCATATTCACGTAGGGCCCGGGGAAGGACTGCACCCCAAGTAAGGGCGGAGCCAGCATACATGTTAGGGATTCGACCGAACCTAGTAACTTTGGTCCAAACCTTATATTTGTCTTAAGAAATCCATTGAATATGTACGGCCGAACCCAATAACTTTGGTCCAAACAATATTTGTCTTAAGAACTACAATATCGAACCCACTAACTTTAAATGCTGACTTCGCCTCAGACCCCAAGGGACTATGATGTAGACAGTGTACCCTAATGCAAATATTAGTTTCTGTTTCAGGGTGTCTTTGGTATGACGAAAAATAAATAGTTCCTTTTATGGTGCTTGGTTATTAGAAAATATTTTCTAGAGAAAACGATTTCCACCAAACGGAGGAAAATGACTTTCCTCACACCCTGAGGGAATGCACATGCAAATGCAACATATTTAAAGTGCAAGTTCAAGCATAGTGAAAAAAACTTCATTTACCTGATTAACTTGGAACTCTGTTCGATTAAATCCAGGGACAACAATTTCTCGAAATACTTTCAGATCAGGAACTTCACCCTTGAGGTTACAGTCATATATTAATCCAGGAATCAGGAAATTCATAAATCCAATAAAAACAGAATTATCTTTGCGACGAGCTGAAATTCCTGATACTCTGCCAATATCAATAGGTAAATGATGAAGCAGAACTCCTGTTTCTAAATCTCTTAACTGCAACACATTTTTCACATCTCTTAAATAACTCACAACAAGTTGATTTCCATTAACAGCAACAGCTGATTGAAGCACATCCTTTTCCTCCTCGTCGATAATATCAAACCAAAAATCAGACTTTTCTAAATCAACTCTGACTAATTTGTATTTGGGAGCATTTTTATTAGTCAGAAAAGTGAAAATGGAGTCGTTATGTGCAACATAATCGTAAGATGCATCAAAATTGTCGACAAGCTTATTAAAGGGAAGCGCCCCGCTTCTGCCTTTGTAATCTCCAATTCCATTAGGTAGTGTAGATAAGTCACAGTAATGTAATTTGTTGACTGTGTCACAGTTCCGAAAAGTATATAGGAGAACATACTGCAAAAGAAAACAGAAAATCTAATTTAGGTAAAAAGGAATATTAACCAAATCATAATCAAAGTTCTTCTTATTGTTATTGTTTTGACCTTTTCTTCAGTGTTCAGGTTCCTTTATTGTAGGGTTGTTCCTTCCTTTATGGTTAGTTTTTAGGTTTGAATAAATTCTCCATAGTTAAAGGAGTAGTCTCAGAAAGTTTGTTTCACTTGACTTGTATTTAAATGATGCTGCTGATTCAATGAAAATTATCTGATTCATTCACCATATATATATTTGTGGCTCTTTTTATGGCAGCAAAGAACCTATTTCAAGTCCCGGAACAACAATTCGAACCCGATATCATCAAAGTCAACTCCGGTCAAACTTCATAACTTCCGATTAAACTCAATGAAAGTCACAACTTCCATAGGGAAAGCACAATTGTCCATGCTCATGTGTGGCAACGATCTCTAAGGTCATCTAAATGGATCTATTATGCTCCTTCTCGCACCTATATCCAGGAATAACTCCGCAGTCAATTGACTGCAGAGTTATTTCCGAACGGAGTGTTGCGAGACGGAGCATGAATATATATGCCCATTCAGATGACCAGAGATCATGAGCATGGAGAATTGTGCCTTTCCAGGTGGTGAAGATGTGACTTCTATGTGTTTAATTGGAAGCTGTGAAGCAGGGTTAAACTAGACTACCCTATTTTGTTGGTCACACACCACATAATTAGAAGCGAATTCAAGATTTAAACTATATGTGTTCAACATGTAAGGTTTTTAGCATTGAACCCATTATATCTTAAAAGTTATGAGTTCATATCTTCTATTTATTGCAATTTTAATGAATTTTTATTCATAAATTCATACTCCTCGTCGAAAGTACTGGGTTAAGATGATCTGGTATTATCAAGCTACATTTGCCCTTGCACATAATCATGCAACAATTAGGATTAGGGTAGATTTAGAATTAGCAAGTAATTACCTTTCCATCTTCGGTAACTGAAGCCATATGTCTATGCTTTGGATTTTCTGTATCTTTCCAACACAAAATATCATCAGATTGATTAGTACCCAAGCTATGGTAATACACTTGGTGGTGCAAATTTACATTTGTCTCTCTCCCCACGTCCAAATTTTCCCCGTTCCTAAGAAGCAAGAATCTTCAAACTTTAGAATTAATCATATAAAAACATCTTATAGCAAAATTGACGACATAGATTCTTAAGATAGCATGCACTTGAAACATAAAACATTATCCTTGTTATATTTTTACTGACCTCAACTGGTTTGAGATTGAGACGTAGAAATAATTGTCACAAAATTATTACTTATAATAAGTAACTTAGAAATAACGCAGCTGACGTTCTGTATATACAGTAGATTGTACTTAATACTTATAGTGTAAAATTCCCATTATATTATCGATGAATACAAGTTAAATCCTAAAGAATAATACAACTTTAAAAACTCACTTGGGAGCTGGATAACGGCTGTAGAAAAATCCTTTACTATCTCGAGTCCAGCTGACGTTTGAGAACTTAACCTGTGAGGACAAAATTACAATCATAGTGACTAAATACAACTCTAAGTACCTAGCAAATAATATCTCAAAATAGTGAAATAATTAATTTATGTTTTCATGAATTTACCCAAGAAATTGTATCAGGTTCGTCGCACTTATCCTGCACCCTCATAACTTTAATTGTCACCCAATCACTACCACTTGAGCTGATACCATATGCCAAATAATTAGCATCCTCACTAATTGCACATATACTTAATGCAACTGTGCCATCCTCACTAAGTGTGTTTGGATCAAGCAATACCTCTGGCTTTCCATCCAAATTATCCTAAAAACACCAATAATAAAACTGGTTTAATTTTTTTTAATCTAACAATATAAAGTAATTTTACATTATTACTTGTATATTTGAATGAGTTGTAGCGGGAATCTGTTTTAATTTTCAAGTTACTAATTAATCTCACTTATTATGAAAGTTGCATGTAGTTATCTTTAGACGACTCAATAGTATAAAAATATTTTTATACTGTTAGTGTATAGAAATTAATTTCATAATAAAACACAATCACATTAATAAGATTAGTGAAAATAAAAAAAATGGACTTCCACAAGCCAAATAAAGAAGGAAAAAAATTCGTGTTTACGAACCTGAACGTAAAGGACTTTTTGAGGTTGAAGGCCAGTGTTGTGGAAGTAAAAGTACTTATCACCTGCCCTAAAAGGAACTTCATACTTAGGAAAATCGAACAATTTCGTGAGTTTTTCCCTTAGCTTTTCTCTTGTCTCGCAAATTTTGAGCACTGAATCAGTCAAAGTCACCTGCTTTTCAACAAACTCTTTTGTCTCCTCTGAGTCTGGATCCTCCAGCCTAATATAAAGTTCAAAATACAAAACAAATTAAATCAAAACTCCGCCAAAAATATGAATCCATAATTCCTTCAATTAACGTTCTATAATATTGCTATGAAACCACTACAATCAAATATTTTGATAAGCATTAATAAATTGATAATCTGGTAATAAAGATATAATTAATACTGTAAAAAATGGTCTGTACATACTATCCGTGTATATAACTTAAATTTAGATGAGAATTAAATAGAATGTCATTTAGAGCATGCATATTGAGATAACATAAGCTCTTTTCTACAAACTCACACTCATATATTTGACCAGCCATGAAATTTAAGAACATACCCTTAGAACTTGTAGCTGAAAGAGCACGTTACTAATGATAAAATCGAAAATTTAAAGTTAAAAAGAGTTTCAAAATATAAAAAGCTATCGTTCCTTTTGAAAACAAATTAAAATAAAAGAATATCATACAAAATGGACGTACCATCTATAAGGATCAGGAACGTCGACACCATGATAATTATCAAAGACAGATTCATCACGGCGAGCTAATGGGTACGTCCAGCTGGGCTCGTCGAGGGCCGGAAGCGATCCCATTCTTGACAGAAGAAGAAGAAGAACAACAACAACACTAACCAAAAGATGTTGCTTAACGTGAATCAAAAGGCTGTTGTTTTGGTGTGTTTGACGTAGAAATAAGGTTGCTTATTTGACCAGTAAATATAAGATATAATAAAAGACAAGCGTCACGTATTAATGGAACCAGAGATGCATTTTTTTGGAGTAGAGAGGAGAAAAAGGAAATGGCGTGAATTGGTGAACAAAATGAGAACACCGTAGGGAAGATTTCGTAGTTTGAAACTTTGAATGGTTTGTTTTGGGGCTTAGATATGTAAAATACGCGGGAAAAGTAATAAAGAAGTGCGAAAAGTGTTGTCATTTTGTAAATTATGTCGCCATATACTTTGGGACACTCATGTTCACCAGAATCTTTCAATATCGTACGGAAATCTATATATCATGGAAAAAACAACGGATTTTTATATAAATAACCCGTCAAATTCATTATTTATTTTTTCTAACAAGTATATATAAATTATACATTACTTATACATGATTATATACATATAATAAATGGATTATACACATATTATATATTCACCGATTATTTTTAATTAACCGATTGAATAAACAATTATGTAAGCCAATTCTTAAAAAACAAATGTCGGTTGAATTCTTTGAATGGTGCCATCTTATTTGTCTTGGTCAATTCTAATGAATCGTGCAGATAAGGTTGTGGTCAAATGATGGAAAATAATATTTCATTCTTAACAAGAGTTTTGGATTTGAATACTGAGTTTGGAGTTACGTTTGTTTGGAGTACTTTATACCTATTGTTTAACCAAGAATTAGGATTTTTCAGTCAAAGCCTATATTTAAAAGAAATCGAGTTACTGATAACCAAATGATACTTTACTTCCTCAATAATCTATTTGAAAAGAGAGAAATAAAAATAACAATATAAATTAGCAAAAAGAAATAAGGAATGATAGTTGATCCCTCAAATTAAGTAGAAGGCTTTGGTAAAGCAAGAAATTGTAAGTATATTTCAGTAATGCTTAGAACCTGTCCTTACAAGCGAAAATCTCTATCCTTATATAGGAATGTCTAATCATAACATTTTTCCCTATTTATGACGGATTCATTATGATCATTAATGGTATTGATTGCTCGTTATGGTTGATAACTATAACTGATGCATTCGTAGCTATAAATACCTTATAACGATTCTGATTCCCTTTCCTGATTTATTACTGGTACATGAATCTTTCCTCCTTTTTGGCCTTGATTCATTCCGTTCGCGCCTCTTCTTTGACAGTTGTTTAGGCTCGGTCATCTGTTCTTTACTATCTCATGAGTGTTTGATCCATTCTTCCTTGCATTCTTACTTTCACTAATTGAGTATGCCAGTTGCCACTTCACCATTGTTCCACGTGTCATGCTTTGCCAACTCAATAAGGTTCCACGTGTGACATCTTTTTCCACCCCACTTTTTGAATATTCTTTAATTGAATAGTCAGGAAGTGATAAGTATTTATGGCGGGAATTCTTTGTTGCCGCTTTTCGAGTATCATTGTGTTTCGTGACGTATGTCACGTTTATTTAATGCATGTGCCACGTGGCTTCTAACGATTAGTTCTGCAGTTTTTCAGTGCTTTTTAGGGTTTTACTGCGGCTGCGTCAGTCATGAGGTGACAGTTTCATTATGACGCTTCATAATGACCTACCTTTAATGATGATCGTGTTTTCTTATAAATACTTCATTCTTCTTTGATTTCTTGAAATCTTTTTTCTACAGTATTCTCTATATTACTCTTTCTTCGTATTTTCGCATCCACTCTTTGTTAATTCTCCGTATAATCATGTCTTCTTCTATATCAGACCCTCGTAAGGTTGTGATTGTTGATGAACTCGTTCTTTCTACTGTCCCTACTAGAAGTAAGAGGGGTGGTAGACTTCGCAGTTTAGGCTCTTTGTCTAATCGCGGTTCCTCTTCCCATGGCAATGTTGCTAAACCTTCCTCTTCTAAACCTAGGGTTCCTTTAACCCCTAGATCTTCTTCTAAGAATAGAAACTTGAGTGAATCAGTGCACGAACCAACAGTTGCAGAGATTGTTCCTCAAGAATTTTCTTTTACAACTGATCGCGAATCCATGAGAAATCAAGTTTCATCTTTAGCCTCCCTTAATCCTGCTGACCTTTATCCAACCTTAATTACTACTAGTCTTATTTCCCTGGTTCAAAGAGAATGTAATTGGAAACCAGATTTTCTAGTCTTAGTTCCCTATTCCAATCAGAGAATTACTTCATACCAAGCTGGTTATTCCTTTGTTTACACTTACCCCTTTACTTTAGGGTTCAAACCACCTATCGACCCAGTAATCATTGAATTTTGCCGTTATTTCAACGTGTGCCTTGGACAAATTAGCCCCATTATTTGGAGGGCTGTTGCATGCCTTCGTTATTTATCACATCTAGCTCTTATGCCTTTTACTTTCTGACACTTGCTTCATCTTTACTCTCCTAAACTGTTTCATGAAGGAGTTTTTTCTCTCGTGGCTAGAAGTAAGAGAGTACTGGTTAGCCCTAAGGATGACATGAACCGTGGCTGGTATGCCCATTTTGTTGTTGTTCCCACTAGTGCTCTAGTGGGTGAAGAAAATATGCCTTTTCTAGAAAAATAGAATTTTGCATGTAAGTTTTCCCCTTTTCTCTTTTTCTTCTTTTTTTAAAAGAAAAACAACCCTCATGTAACCACGTGCCTACTTTTTCAGCAACTATGGAAGTTTTTGAAGAAATTTCCAACTTCCGTGCTTGGGTAGATAAACTGCTAACTGCTGCCCCTATAGAGAGAAGATCTTGGAAATAAATTTTACAAGGATTTGGCTGGAAAGTGAAGATGCACGGTACTTCTTTCGCTTACTATCTTTCCTCTTCTCTTCCTTATTGGTTCAAGAGTTTCTTATTTTGCCCTTTTTCTTTGTTAGGATTTCCTATTCGCGGCATTAATCTCGCGTCTGTTCCATCCACAAGGCTTTCCGTGACTCTTGCTCAAGAAAGAATTTTGAGTTCTTCTTCTTCAAAAAGGAAGATCGAAGGAGCTCGTGGCTCTGATGGTGAAGAAGACACTGAAGAGGGCTCTTTGGTGAGAAGGTTACGTGTCAGGAGACGCATGGTTTCAGATGATGAAAATATTCCTTCTCACGACCCTTTACCAAGTTCAATCCCTTTCAGTCTTACGGATGAGCCAGTGAGCGCTCCTTTAGTGATTTCTGATAAGGAAGCTAATGATCATCCCCAAGATTCTGTTGAAAAATTGTTTGCTCGTGGCTTCGAAGGTGATGAAGCTTTTGGACCTATTTTTAAAGAATTTCCCCTTGCCTCCCTTCTAATCTCAGTCACCGTTAATCCACGCGTGTCCTTAACTGATGCTATTTCTGATACTTCCCCCGTGGTTGCTTCTACTTCATCTGCCATTCCCGTGACTACTTCTCATGTAGAAGTTGAACCTTCTAGTAGCAAGGGGTCAATGAAGAGAGTTGTTGTTGAGGTTCCTGAAGGTGGGAACTTGTTGAGAAAATCTGGTCAAGCCGATGTGTGGTTGAAACCTCTGCTAGGTCCCGCGGAGAAGTTGAAGTTAGAAAGTCATAGCTCGTTGACCTTGATGAATGACATTGTTCATTCTTCCTTGAAGGTACGAGTTCAATTATATTTCCTTTCTCTTCTTCTGTTTACTCATAACTCGTTCTCCTTTTTTGCAGATCAACTTGATTGGTACGGAGCTTATGAAAAGAGTTGTTCATGCGGACCAACAAGTTATTGACTACCGCACCGAGGCTGATAATTGGAAAGGGCAATTTGAAGGTCTTCAATTGGAAAAAGAAGTTTTAGCAGAGAAGAAGAATGCTTTGGAACAACAAATGAGAATGATTGCCGCTGAATTAGCGATTAAGAAAGCTTCTTCTAGTCAAGTTGGTAAAGAAAAGGATATTCTTTATTCCTACTTTGCTGAACAACTTTCTAAGGCAACTGAATGTCACGACCCAAAATCCAATTAGTCGTGATAGCACCTAACCTCACCCGCTAGGTAAGCCAAATATTAATAATCCGATTCAATTAATATTTAACTGACTCTAATACACTTCCCAAGGACTGGTAGTACAAATCATGAGCTTCTAAGATTAGAATTTACAAGCTGGTATGAAATAAATACATCATCTGTTCGAAATGTACATAAATAGATTTTTATAAATCTAAGGCTACCATGAACAAGAGGCAGTTATGACCGGAACACAGGTACATCTTCAATTCCAACTCCCGTCGATCACAACAACATCAGCATCCAATATCTGCACGCAAGGTGCAAAAGTGTAGTATGAATACAGCCGACCCCATGTACTCAATAAGTAAAAAATCTAACCTTAGGTTGAAAGTAATGACGAGTTGGAACAAAGGTCAGGGTCCAACACCAATAGCCAACAACAGTTCATAACAACAGAATAGAAGTAATAAAAGAAGTAGTTCAGAGATAAAATGCTAAGCTCGATCACAGTTCCAGAAAAATATGTATGCTTTTCAAGTATATCAGTGAAAACCCAATTTTTTTACCGAAATCACCAAAATATAAGTATGTTTTGTAAAACTGTGATTTTTTAAAAACTTTTCAACAACAGATAGGATGTTTCATTTTCAAATAGCATGAGGAAAATATATCTCTATGCCTACATGTCAATGAGTATGTGAAGTCATGAATGACGTAATATCATTCAACATGAGGAAAAATGCATCTCTATGCCTCTATGTCAAGTGTGCATGTCAATACGATACAACTCAATAATAAAACCATAAGCATATTCTTAGAGTATTAATTCACTCACTCCTCCCGGTCACTCAATCCTCACGGTCACTCAGTCCTCACAGTCACTCAATCCTCCCAATCACTCGGCACTCACACTCATTAGGTACCTGCACTCACTGGGTTGTGTGCAGACTCCGGAGGAGCTCCTTCAGCCCAAGCACTATAATCTGCACGGACAACTCACGTGTTATAATATCAACATCTGGATCCGCACGGATAACTCACATGCTGCACGGACAACTCAGGTGCTATAGTATCAATATCTGGATCCGCACGGACAATCCACGTGCTGCAAGGACAACTCATGTGCTATAGTATCAATATCTGAATCCGCACGGACAAATCACGTGCTATAATAAGCCAATCTGGCCTGCTGCGGCGTGCAGCCTGATCCCATAATTATCCTCACAATCAGGCCCTCGGCCTCACTCAATCATCAATCTCTCCAGTCTCTCGGGCTCACAATGTCATGAAAGCTAGCCCAAAATGATGATATGATATATCAATAAATAACAGCAGAGACTGAGATATGATATGCAATGAATGAATATGACTGAGTGAAATTACAGTTTAAACATATAATTCGAAAGTAGAAATGACCTCAGTGGGTCCCAATAATATCAACATTTGCCTAAGTATGATTTCTAACATGAGTCACAGCTCAGTTTCTCTAACACATAAAAATACATGGAAGAATACAAGTTAATTGACTAAACAGCTCTACGGAATCAATTGAGTCTTAATTTCTATGGTGCATGCCCACACGCCCGTCATCTAGCATGTGCGTCACCTCCAAACAATTCGCATAACACGTATAATCAGGGATCATACCCTCAGCTCCAAGATTAGAGATGTTATTTACCTCGAACAAGCAGAATCCAATGTCGTGCAAGCTAAACAACGCTCCAGAAATTTCATTCTACGCGTATCAACTTCTGAACGGCTCGAATCTAGTCACAATCATTTCAATTCAGTCAATACAAATTATAGGAATTAATTCCATATTAAAATACTAATTTTTTCAAAAATCTAAAATTACACTCAAAAATCGCTCGTAGGGCCCACGTCTTGGAACCTCACAAAATTTACAAAATATGAATGCCCATTAAACCACGAGTCCAACCATACCAATTTTATCAAATTCGGACATCAACTCGACCTTCAAATCCTCAAATTAAACTAAGACGGTTTTCTAAATTTTCCAACTTAATTCACCAATTAAATGTTAAAAACAACCATGAATTAGGGTAATTTGACCGATATTGAGTTAAGAACACTTATCCCGATATTTTTCTTAAACTTTTCCCGAAAATCGCCTCTTCCCGAGCTCCAATTCGTCAAAATTGGAAAATGAACAATCCCTCGATATTAAATTTTGTTTTACCCAGTTATTCTGCCTCGTTTTGTGTGCCAAAAAATCCCTAAACTCTCTTTTGATGCCTCCAATAGATATTTTGTGAAATTTCAGTCACGTTAGGCTTTTGAATCACCCAATTTGGCTTGAAAATGAGGGAGATATGATGTTTTGAAGATTTAAATGAAGTCTGAAAATTTAACGGATAAAAAAATGATATTTTCGTAATTATTTTACACCAGAAAATCAGCAACGAAAGAATTTTTGTTTTAGTACCCAAAACTCATTCGGAATCTCCCGGACACAAATCATATATGCGTTTCAATCATTAAACACGCTACGAACCTGCTCGCGCACTCAAAACACCGAAAAGAGGTGTCATCTTCACCCGATATTGACCATGTTCAAACTCCAAATCTTTAACTTAACTAGTTTCTCAACCAGTGATCTAAAACACACTCGAGCCCCTCGGGACCCCATTCAATCATACCAACAAGTCTTAAAACATGATATGAACTTAGTCGAAACCTCAAATCACATCAAACAACGCTAAAACCACGAATCATACCCCAATTCAAGCTTAACGAAACTAAGAAATTCCAACTTCTACATTCGATGCCGAAACCTATCAAATCAAGTCCGATTGACCTCAAATTTTGCATACAAGTCATAAATGACATAACGGACTTATGAAAATTTTCAGAACTGGATTCCGACCCCGATATCAAAAAGTCAACTCCTCGGTCAAACTTCCAAACTTAAATTTTTATTTTAGCCATTTCAAGCCTAATTTAACTACAGACTTCCAAATAATTTTCTGAATACGCTTCTAAGTCCAAAATCGCCATACGGAGCTATTGGAATCATCAAAACTCAGTTCCGAGGTCAAATCTATAAAAGTCAAACTTGGTCAACTCTTCCAACTAAAAGCTTCCTAGTTGAGAATCGTTCTTCCAAATCAATTCCGAATAACCTGAAAACCAAAGCGACGATTCACACAAGTTATAATATATCATACGGAGCTACTCATGCCCTTAAACTACTGAGCGAAGTGCAAATGCTCAAAACGACCGGTCGGGTCATTACATCATCCTCCACTTAAACATATGTTCGTCCTCGAATGTGCCTAGAGGTGTTCTTAAATTGTCAGATCATCGTGTAACCTTACCATGCACATATGCGGGGGTGATCCCATGTCACCCTATTCCATATAGGCCCGACAACACATCATACTGAAGATCATTACTTCAACCTTAGCCCGTAAACCCTAGAATCCAATTTCCAACATCCGAAATTTCCTACAAGACCCGAATCTCGCATCTACACATTGTCTAAGTCTGAACAAGTTGCACAAAGCCACAACCAAAACCCGAGACATAATAATATGATATACCACATAACTCAAATACTCATAGCAATAACTTCCGACCGCAATAGCTGCTCGATAACCAACTCGATATCTAAACCTCATATCAACTAAAATCTTGTTCTTAACCTTTGTACACTACCGATGATGAAAGAAACACGCAGAAACTCTTAACCACTCATCAGATCAATAAGTCATGAAGCTCTCTTTCATCCCACGGGAACCAAAGCCAAGTCCTAAGCCGACTTCCGATGTTATTTTTCCAAACATACCATAATCAAATCCGATAGTATCCATTCTAGGTCCAATGACCTTATCTCATCAAACACAACTATTCTATTGACATGCCACACCAATACAACCTAAAGTCACAACCGTGCAATCTGTGCACCAACAAGCAACAATTCAAATGTACTCAATCGAGGAAAATGACTCAAATGAGAGAACCATCCCGCAAGCTCAACAAGTACTACCACAACACAATGCTATGAACCCATCACACATATTAGGACCAAGACACATGAATATAACACAAAGGATCATATCCCAACATAGCCCCTCTGTAATGCGTGACCATCCAAACACTGGTCCATATGAAATACCTCAAGCCACAATGCTCAAAATCAACAACTACACGCAATTTGACATCAAGTACACGAAATGCATGACCATAACCATGGAGAAGACAACCATAACTAAGGCGCAATCAACCATTCCATACCTGAATCACCATCTCGCTCGAATTCTGCTATAAGACCCAAACAGAACCGCATTATGTGTGCATATAACCAACGAATCACAACCCCTCGTAGCATGGAAGAGTAAAACATAGAACATATCAGATACGAATAAAATTAATTCTAACTGAATGGCACATCCCTCAATAATAGCAGTTTGGAGTCAACAAATCCGGCCCGGTTTAGAATACACATTCTCATTGGCCCTACCAATGGACCCCAAATCAACTCTGGTCACCCACAAATAGATAAATAACCCTCCGAAAATCAACAATGACTGAATCATAACACATACTATCATCTGGCTAGCTTTGGCCACAACTTCATAGTCCACAACCACGAAACAATCTGTTCCTAAGAACTCCCAGTCTCCAAATCCATAGAATACACGAATCACTATATCTGATCCCAACTCCACTGCCCGAATGTCTAACACATCTCTCATACACGATCATCCCACGATGAATACTTCTATAATTCTTCTGTGCCACATAGAAAAATTTGAATATCAGCAGTCGATCAACCAGGAGAGCATCGCAATACCAATGAAGCATATATAAGTCAAAACACAATGCGCCTTCTGAAATGCACACCCTTCTCAGGCAATACCAAGTAGTAATATCATTCATCTAGACATCTGAAACAATCCATGTTGTCTAGGAATTCATAACCTTCCCTTCAAAACTAAACCGTGACCTTGCACATGCAAATCTCAATCCTACACAACACTCCGCATCTATCACCCCATCATATGAAAAGGTATGAGAATCTCATAATCAACTCTGATCACTAGCAAACTACATACTCAATTAGCTAGGAACCTTCCATTTGATCTCATCCAGGAGAAAATCCCAATACGCAACATGTTCCTCACGCCAGTAGGAAATATCTACCTCGAACCGTGATAAAAATCATCGAGAACTCTTCAGAACCCATTTTCACATAATCAGGCCATTAGAACTGAATCTCTCTAACTCAACTAAGTCACGCAAGTCGCCAAACCCAAAATTATTGCCACAAAACATCTGTAAAGTCTCACCACATCATAGGTACCCAAAGAACCGATCATACCATTACCATACTGGTCCAGCCTACTATCCAGTCGTCCTACTTTCTTCGAGTTTCTTCTGAATTACCCTCAAGTTGACACTTCTCCTTGTCAGAACACTATGATCCTTACCCAAAGCTTACTACAAGATCTCCTAACATAAAACGACACCACCCTAAGGCCCATAAGCCACTGTATTCTTCTTAAACACCCCATAAGTACCACAACCAAAACGCCCATTCTGAAAGTATCTTATGTGAATTTAAAATTGTTCTTTTACCTTTCTTATACTGGAATG